>NW_028168817.1:0-181481 GCF_964237585.1 Gallinula chloropus
CTGCAACCTTGCAGGAATCTCCCAGGTTCCCCGCCCAACGAAAGCCCCCAGACCCAAATTGAGAGGGGCTGCTTGGGGGCCCCCTGGGGGCCCTTCAGGCCAGCTAGGTCTTTGGGTCCTGGCTCCTTCGCTTTGGGAGCTGTTGCTGCAGTTGGGCATGTTGGCCGGAGAGTGCTTCTCGGGCCGCGAACTGCAACCTTGCAGGATTCTCCCAGGTTCCCGGCCCAACGAAAGCCCCCAGACCCAAATGGAGAGGGGCTGCTTGGGGGCCCCCTGGGGGCCCTTCAGGCCAGCTAGGTCTTTGGGTCCTGGCTCCTTCGCTTTGGGAGCTGTTGCTGCAGTTGAGCATGTTGGCCTGGAGAGTGCTTCTCGGGCCGCGAACAGTAATCTTGCAGGTACATCTCAGGTATCCATGCCCAACGAAAGCCCCCAGACCCAAATGGAGAGGGGCTGCTTGGGGGCCCCCTGGGGGCCCTTCAGGCCAGCTAGGTCTTTGGGTCCTGGCTCCTTCGGTTTGGGAGCTGTTGCTGGATATTGGGCATGTTGGCCGGAGAGTGCTTCTCGGGCCGCGAACTGCAACCTTGCAGGAATCTCCCAGGTTCCCGGCCCAACAAAAGCCCCCAGACCCAAATTGAGAGGGGCTGCTTGGGGGCCCCCTGGGGGCCCTTCAGGCCAGCTAGGTCTTTGGGTCCTGGCTCCTTCGGTTTGGGAGCTGTTGCTGCAGTTGGGCATGTTGGCCGGAGAGTGCTTCTCGGGCCGCGAACTGCAACCTTGCAGGTACCTCCCAGGATCCCGGCCCAACGAAAGCCCCCAGACCCAAATGGAGAGGAGATCCTTGGGGGCCCCCTGGGGGCCCTTCAGGCCAGCTAGGTCTTTGGGTCCTGGCTCCTTCGCTTTGGGAGCTGTTGCTGCAGTTGGGCATGTTGGGCGGAGAGTGCTTCTCGGGCCGCGAACTGCAACCTTGCAGGAATCTCCCAGGTTCCATGCCCAACGAAAGCCCCCAGACCCAAATGGAGAGGGGCTGCTTGGGGGCCCCCTGGGGGCCCTTCAGGCCAGCTAGGTCTTTGGGTCCTGGCTCCTTCGCTTTGGGAGCTGTTGCTGCAGTTGGGCATGTTGGCCGGAGAGTGCTTCTCGGGCCGCGAACTGCAACCTTGCAGGATTCTCCCAGGTTCCCGGCCCAACGAAATCCCCCAGACCCAAATTGAGAGGGGCTGCTTGGGGGCCCCCTGGGGGCCCTTCAGGCCAGCTAGGTCTTTGGGTCCTGGCTCCTTCGCTTTGGGAGCTGTTGCTGCAGTTGGGCATGTTGGCCGGAGAGTGCTTCTCGGGCCGCCAACTGCAACCTTGCAGGTACCTCCCAGGTTCCCGGCCCAACGAAAGCCCCCAGACCCAAATAGACAGGGGCTGCTTGGGGCCCCCCTGGGGGCCCTTCAGGCCAGCTAGGTCTTTGGGTCCTGGCTCCTTCGCTTTGGGAGCTGTTGCTGCAGTTGGGCATGTTGGCCGGAGAGTGCTTCTCGGGCCGCCAACTGCAACCTTGCAGGTACCTCCCAGGATCCCGGCCCAACGAAAACCCCCAGACCCAAATGGAGAGGGGCTGCTTGGGGGCCCCCTGGGGGCCCTTCAGGCCAGCTAGGTCTTTGGGTCCTGGCTCCTTCGCTTTGGGAGCTGTTGCTGCAGTTGGGCATGTTGGCCGGAGAGTGCTTCTCGGGCCGCGAACTGTAACTTCCAGGTACCTCTCAGGTATACATGCCCAACGAAAGCCCCCAGACCCAAATGGAGAGGGGCTGCTTGGTGGCCTTCTGGGGGCCCTTCAGGCCAGCTAGGTCTTTGGGTCCTGGCTCCTTCACTTTGGGAGCTGTTGCTGGATATTGGACATGTTGGCCGGAGAGTGCTTCTCGGGCTGCGAACTGCAACCTTGCTGGTATCTCCCAGGTTCTCAGCCTAAAGAAAGCCCCCAGACCCAAATGGAGATGGGCTGCTTGGGGGCCCCCTGGGGGCCCTTCAGGCCAGCTAGGTCTTTGGGTCCTGGCTCCTTCGGTTTGGGAGCTGTTGCTGCAGTTGGGCATGTTGGCCGGAGAGTGCTTCTCCGGCCGCGAACTGCAACCTTGCAGGATTCTCCCAGGTTCCCGGCCCAACGAAAGCCCACAGACCCAAATGGAGAGGGGCTGCTTGGGGGCCCCCTGGGGGCCCTTCAGGCCAGCTAGGTCTTTGGGTCCTGGCTCCTTCGGTTTGGGAGCTGTTGCTGCAGTTGGGCATGTTGGCCGGAGAGTGCTTCTCGGGCCGCGAACTGCAACCTTGCATGAATCTCCCAGGTTCCCCGCCCAACGAAAGCCCCCAGACCCAAATGGAGAGGGGCTGCTTGGGGACCCCCTGGGGGCACTTCAGGCCAGCTAGGTCTTTGGGTCCTGGCTCCTTCGGTTTGGGAGCTGTTGCTGCAGTTGGGCATGTTGGCCGGAGAGTGCTTCTCGGGCCGCGAACTGCAACCTTGCATGAATCTCCCAGGTTCCCGGCCCAACGAAAGCCCCCAGACCCAAATTGAGAGGGGCTGCTTGGGGCCCCCCTGGGGGCCCTTCAGGCCAGCTAGGTCTTTGGGTCCTGGCTCCTTCGCTTTGGGAGCTGTTGCTGGATATTGGGCATGTTGGCCGGAGAGTGCTTCTCGGGCTGCGAACTGCAACCTTGCTGGTATCTCCCAGGTTCTCAGCGTAAAGAAAGCCCCCAGACCCAAATGGAGAGGGGCTGCTTGGGGGCCCCCTGGGGGCCCTTCAGGCCAGCTAGGTCTTTGGGTCCTGGCTCCTTCGCTTTGGGAGCTGTTGCTGCAGTTGGGCATGTTGGCCGGAGAGTGCTTCTCCGGCCGCGAACTGCAACCTTGCAGGATTCTCCCAGGTTCCCGGCCCAACGAAAGCCCCCAGACCCAAATTAAGAGGGGCTGCTTGGGGGCCCCCTGGGGGCCCTTCAGGCCACCTAGCTCTTTGGGTCCTGGCTCCTTCGCTTTGGGAGCTGTTGCTGCAGTTGAGCATGTTGGCCGGAGAGTGCTTCTCGGGCCGCGAACTGTAATCTTGCAGGTACATCTCAGGTATCCATTCCCAACGAAAACCCCCAGACCCAAATGGAGAGGGGCTGCTTGGGGGCCCCCTGGGGGCCCTTCAGGCCAGCTAGGTCTTTGGGTCCTGGCTCCTTCGCTTTGGGAGCTGTTGCTGGATATTGGGCATGTTGGCCGGAGAGTGCTTCTCCGGCCGCGAACTGCAACCTTGCAGGAATCTCCCAGGTTCCCGGCCCAACGAAAGCCCCCAGACCCAAATTGAGAGGGGCTGCTTGGGGGCCCCCTGGGGGCCCTTCAGGCCAGCTAGGTCTTTGGGTCCTGGCTCCTTCGCTTTGGGAGCTGTTGCTGCAGTTGGGCATGTTGGCCGGAGAGTGCTTCTCGGGCCGCGAACTGCAACCTTGCATGAATCTCCCAGGTTCCCCGCCCAACGAAAGCCCCCAGACCCAAATGGAGAGGGGCTGCTTGGGGGCCCCCTGGGGGCCCTTCAGGCCAGCTAGGTCTTTGGGTCCTGGCTCCTTCGCTTTGGGAGCTGTTGCTGCAGTTGGGCATGTTGGCCGGAGAGTGCTTCTCGGGCCGCCAACTGCAACCTTGCAGGATTCTCCCAGGTTCCCGGCCCAACGAAATCCCCCAGACCCAAATTGAGAGGGGCTGCTTGGGGGCCCCCTGGGGGCCCTTCAGGCCAGCTAGGTCTTTGGGTCCTGGCTCCTTCGCTTTGGGAGCTGTTGCTGCAGTTGGGCATGTTGGCCGGAGAGTGCTTCTCGGGCCGCGAACTGCAACCTTGCAGGATTCTCCCAGGTTCCCGGCCCAACGAAAGCCCCCAGACCCAAATTGAGAGGGGCTGCTTGGGGGCCCCCTGGGGGCCCTTCAGGCCAGCTAGCTCTTTGGGTCCTGGCTCCTTCGCTTTGGGAGCTGTTGCTGCAGTTGGGCATGTTGGCCGGAGAGTGCTTCTCGGGCCGCCAACTGCAACCTTGCAGGTACCTCCCAGGTTCCCGGCCCAACGAAAGCCCCCAGACCCAAATTGAGAGGGGCTGCTTGGGGCCCCCCTGGGGGCCCTTCAGGCCAGCTAGGTCTTTGGGTCCTGGCTCCTTCGCTTTGGGAGCTGTTGCTGCAGTTGGGCATGTTGGCCGGAGAGTGCTTCTCGGGCCGCCAACTGCAACCTTGCAGGTACCTCCCAGGTTCCCGGCCCAACGAAAACCCCCAGACCCAAATGGAGAGGGGCTGCTTGGGGGCCCCCTGGGGGCCCTTCAGGCCAGCTAGGTCTTTGGGTCCTGGCTCCTTCGCTTCGGGGTCTGTTGCTGCAGTTGAGCATGTTGGCCAGAGAGTGCTTCTCGCGCCGCGAACTGTAACTTCCAGGTACCTCTCAGGTATACATGCCCAACGAAAGCCCCCAGACCCAAATGGAGAGGGGCTGCTTGGTGGCCTTCTGGGGGCCCTTCAGGCCAGCTAGGTCTTTGGGTCCTGGCACCTTCACTTTGGGAGCTGTTGCTGGATATTGGACATGTTGGCCAGAGAGTGCTTCTCGGGCTGCGAACTGCAACCTTGCTGGTATCTCCCAGGTTCTCAGCCTAAAGAAAGCCCCCAGACCCAAATGGAGATGGGCTGCTTGGGGGCCCCCTGGGGGCCCTTCAGGCCAGCTAGGTCTTTGGGTCCTGGCTCCTTCGGTTTGGGAGCTGTTGCTGCAGTTGGGCATGTTGGCCGGAGAGTGCTTCTCCGGCCGCGAACTGCAACCTTGCAGGATTCTCCCAGGTTCCCGGCCCAACGAAAGCCCACTGACCCAAATTGAGAGGGGCTGCTTGGGGGCCCCCTGGGGGCCCTTCAGGCCAGCTAGGTCTTTGGGTCCTGGCTCCTTCGGTTTGGGAGCTGTTGCTGCAGTTGGGCATGTTGGCCGGAGAGTGCTTCTCGGGCCGCGAACTGCAACCTCGCATGAATCTCCCAGGTTCCCCGCCCAACGAAAGCCCACAGACCCAAATGGAGAGGGGCTGCTTGGGGACCCCCTGGGGGCACTTCAGGCCAGCTAGGTCTTTGGGTCCTGGCTCCTTCGGTTTGGGAGCTGTTGCTGCAGTTGGGCATGTTGGCCGGAGAGTGCTTCTCGGGCCGCGAACTGCAACCTTGCAGGATTCTCCCAGGTTCCCGGCCCAACGAAAGCCCCCAGACCCAAATTGAAAGGGGCTGCTTGGGGCCCCCCTGGGGGCCCTTCAGGCCAGCTAGGTCTTTGGGTCCTGGCTCCTTCGCTTTGGGAGCTGTTGCTGGATATTGGGCATGTTGGCCGGAGAGTGCTTCTCGGGCTGCGAACTGCAACTTTGCTGGTATCTCCCAGGTTCTCAGCCTAAAGAAAGCCCCCAGACCCAAATGGAGAGGGGCTGCTTGGGGGCCCCCTGGGGGCCCTTCAGGCCACCTAGCTTTTTGGGTCCTGGCTCCTTCGCTTTGGGAGCTGTTGCTGCAGTTGGGCATGTTGGCCGGAGAGTGCTTCTCCGGCCGCGAACTGCAACCTTGCAGGATTCTCCCAGGTTCCCGGCCCAACGAAAGCCCCCAGACCCAAATGGAGAGGGGCTGCTTGGGGGCCCCCTGGGGGCCCTTCAGGCCAGCTAGGTCTTTGGGTCCTGGCTCCTTCGCTTTGGGAGCTGTTGCTGCAGTTGAGCATGTTGGCCGGAGAGTGCTTCTCGGGCCGCGAACTGTAATCTTGCAGGTACATCTCAGGTATCCATTCCCAACGAAAACCCCCAGACCCAAATGGAGAGGGGCTGCTTGGGGGCCCCCTGGGGGCCCTTCAGGCCAGCTAGGTCTTTGGGTCCTGGCTCCTTCGCTTTGGGAGCTGTTGCTGGATATTGGGCATGTTGGCCGGAGAGTGCTTCTCGGGCCGCGAACTGCAACCTTGCAGGTACCTCTCAGGTATCCATGCCCAACGAAAGCCCCCAGACCCAAATGGAGAGGGGCTGCTTGGGGGCCCCCTGGGGGCCCTTCAGGCCAGCTAGGTCTTTGGGTCCTGGCTCCTTCGCTTTGGGAGCTGTTGCTGCAGTTGGGCATGTTGGCCGGAGAGTGCTTCTCGGGCTGCGAACTGCAACCTTGCAGGAATCTCCCAGGTTCCCGGCCCAACGAAAGCCCCCAGTCCCAAATGGAGAGGGACTGCTTGGTGGCCCCCTGGGGGCCCTTCAGGCCAGCTAGGTCTTTGGGTCCTGGCTCCTTCGCTTTGGGAGCTGTTGCTGCAGTTGGGCATGTTGGCCGGAGAGTGCTTCTCGGGCCGCGAACTGCAGCCTTGCAGGTACCTCTCAGGTTCCCGGCCCAACGAAAACCCCCAGACCCAAATGGAGAGGGGCTGCTTGGGAGCCCCCTGGGGGCCCTTCAGGCCAGCTAGGTCTTTGGGTCCTGGCTCCTTCGCTTTGGGAGCTGTTGCTGGATATTGGGCATGTTGGCCGGAGAGTGCTTCTCCGGCCGCGAACTGCAACCTTGCAGGAATCTCCCAGGTTCCCGGCCCAACGAAAGCCCCCAGACCCAAATTGAGAGGGGCTGCTTGGGGGCCCCCTGGGGGCCCTTCAGGCCAGCTAGGTCTTTGGGTCCTGGCTCCTTCGGTTTGGGAGCTGTTGCTGCAGTTGGGCATGTTGGCCGGAGAGTGCTTCTCGGGCCGCGAACTGCAACCTTGCAGGAATCTCCCAGGTTCCCGGCCCAACGAAAGCCCCCAGACCCAAATGGAGAGGGGCTGCTTGGGGGCCCCCTGGGGGCACTTCAGGCCAGCTAGGTCTTTGGGTCCTGGCTCCTTCGCTTTGGGAGCTGTTGCTGCAGTTGGGCATGTTGGCCGGAGAGTGCTTCTCGGGCCGCGAACTGCAACCTTGCAGGTACCTCTCAGGTATCCATGCCCAACGAAAGCCCCCAGACCCAAATGGAGAGGGGCTGCTTGGGGGCCCCCTGGGGGCCCTTCAGGCCAGCTAGGTCTTTGGGTCCTGGCTCCTTCGGTTTGGGAGCTGTTGCTGCAGTTGGGCATGTTGGCCGGAGAGTGCTTCTCGGGCCGCGAACTGCAACCTTGCAGATACCTCCCAGGTTCCCGGCCCAACTAAAGCCCCCAGACCCAAATGGAGAGGGACTGCTTGGGGGCCCCCTGGGGGCCCTTCAGGCCAGCTAGCTCTTTGGGTCCTGGCTCCTTCGGTTTGGGAGCTGTTGCTGCAGTTGGGCATGTTGGCCGGAGAGTGCTTCTCGGGCCGCGAACTGCAACCTTGCAGGAATCTCCCAGGTTCCCGGCCCAACAGAAGCCCCCAGACCCAAATGGAGAGGGGCTGCTTGGGGGCCCCCTGGGGGCCCTTCAGGCCAGCTAGGTCTTTGGGTCCTGGCTCCTTCGCTTTGGGAGCTGTTGCTGCAGTTGTGCATGTTGGCCGGAGAGTGCTTCTCGGGCCGCGAACTGCAACCTTGCAGGAATCTCCCAGGTTCCCGGCCCAACGAAAGCCCCCAGACCCAAATGGAGAGGGGCTGCTTGGGGGCCCCCTGGGGGCCCTTCAGGCCAGCTAGGTCTTTGGGTCTTGGCTCCTTCGGTTTGGGAGCTGTTGCTGCAGTTGGGCATGTTGGCCGGAGAGTGCTTCTCGGGCCGCGAACTGTAATCTTGCAGGTACATCTCAGGTATCCATGCCCAACGAAAGCCCCCAGACCCAAATGGAGAGGGGCTGCTTGGGGGACCCCTGGGGGCCCTTCAGGCCAGCTAGGTCTTTGGGTCCTGGCTCCTTCGCTTTGGGAGCTGTTGCTGGATATTTGTCATTTTGGACCCAGAGTGCTTCTCGGGCCGAGAACTGCAACCTTGCAGGTACCTCTCAGGTATCCATGCCCAACGAAAGCCCCCAGACCCAAATG
This sequence comes from Gallinula chloropus, assembly GCF_964237585.1. Lineage (NCBI taxonomy): Eukaryota > Metazoa > Chordata > Aves > Gruiformes > Rallidae > Gallinula > Gallinula chloropus. Next base: position 7,868 of record NW_028168817.1, read on the forward strand.
GAGAGGGGCTGCTTGGGGGCCCCCTGGGGGCCCTTCAGGCCAGCTAGGTCTTTGGGTCCTGGCTCCTTCGCTTTGGGAGCTGTTGCTGCAGTTGGGCATGTTGGCCGGAGAGTGCTTCTCGGCCCGCGAACTGCAACCTTGCAGGTACCTCTCAGGTTCCCGGCCCAACGAAAACCCCCAGACCCAAATGGAGAGGGGCTGCTTGGGAGCCCCCTGGGGGCCCTTCAGGCCAGCTAGGTCTTTGGGTCCTGGCTCCTTCGCTTTGGGAGCTGTTGCTGGATATTGGGCATGTTGGCCGGAGAGTGCTTCTCCGGCCGCGAACTGCAACCTTGCAGATACCTCCCAGGTTCCCGGCCCAACTAAAGCCCCCAGACCCAAATGGAGAGGAGCTCCTTGGGGGCCCCATGGGGGCCCTTCAGGCCAGCTGGGTCTTTGGGTCCTGGCTCCTTCGGTTTGGGAGCTGTTGCTGCAGTTGGGCATGTTGGCCGGAGAGTGCTTCTCGGGCCGCGAACTGCAACCTTGCAGGAATCTCCCAGGTTCCCGGCCCAACGAAAGCCCCCAGACCCAAATTAAGAGGGGCTGCTTGGGGGCCCCCTGGGGGCCCTTCAGGCCAGCTAGGTCTTTGGGTCCTGGCTCCTTCGCTTTGGGAGCTGTTGCTGCAGTTGGGCATGTTGGCCGGAGAGTGCTTCTCGGGCCGCCAACTGCAACCTTGCAGGATTCTCCCAGGTTCCCGGCCCAACGAAAACCCCCAGACCCAAATGGAGAGGGGCTGCTTGGGGGCCCCCTGGGGGCCCTTCAGGCCAGCTAGGTCTTTGGGTCCTGGCTCCTTCGCTTTGGGAGCTGTTGCTGGATATTGGACATGTTGGCCGGAGAGTGCTTCTCGGGCTGCGAACTGCAACCTTGCTGGTATCTCCCAGGTTCCGGCCCAACGAAAGCCCCCAGACCCAAATTGAGAGGGGCTGCTTGGGGACCCCCTGGGGGCACTTCAGGCCAGCTAGGTCTTTGGGTCCTGGCTCCTTCGGTTTGGGAGCTGTTGCTGCAGTTGGGCATGTTGGCCGGAGAGTGCTTCTCGGGCCGCGAACTGCAACCTTGCAGGTACCTCCCAGGTTCCCGGCCCAACGAAAGCCCCCAGACCCAAATTGAGAGGGGCTGCTTGGGGCCCCCCTGGGGGCCCTTCAGACCAGCTAGGTCTTTGGGTCCTGGCTCCTTCGCTTTGGGATCTGTTGCTGGATATTGGTCATGTTGGACCCAGAGTGCTTCTCGGGCCGCGAACTGCAACCTTGCAGGTACCTCTCAGGTATCCATGCCCAACGAAAGCCCCCAGACCCAAATGGAGAGGGGCTGCTTGGGGGACCCCTGGGGGCCCTTCAGGCCAGCTAGGTCTTTGGGTCCTGGCTCCTTCGGTTTGGGAGCTGTTGCTGCAGTTGGGCATGTTGGCCGGAGAGTGCTTCTCGGCCCGCGAACTGCAACCTTGCAGGTACCTCCCAGGTTCCCGGCCCAACGAAAACCCCCAGACCCAAATGGAGAGGGTCTGCTTGGGGGACCCCTGGGGGCCCTTCAGGCCAGCTAGGTCTTTGGGTCCTGGCTCCTTCGGTTTGGGAGCTGTTGCTGCAGTTGGGCATGTTGGCCGGAGAGTGCTTCTCGGGCCGCGAACTGCAACCTTGCAGGAATCTCCCAGGTTCCCGGCCCAACGAAAGCCCCCAGACCCAAATTGAGAGGGGCTGCTTGGGGGCCCCCTGGGGGCCCTTCAGGCCAGCTAGGTCTTTGGGTCCTGGCTCCTTCGCTTTGGGAGCTGTTGCTGCAGTTGGGCATGTTGGCCGGAGAGTGCTTCTCGGGCCGCGAACTGCAACCTTGCATGAATCTCCCAGGTTCCCCGCCCAACGAAAGCCCCCAGACCCAAATGGAGAGGGGCTGCTTGGGAACCCCCTGGGGGCCCTTCAGGCCAGCTAGATCTTTGGGTCCTGGCTCCTTCGGTTTGGGAGCTGTTGCTGCAGTTGTGCATGTTGGCCGGAGAGTGCTTCTCGGGCCGCGAACTGCAACCTTGCAGGATTCTCCCAGGTTCCCGGCCCAACGAAAGCCCCCAGACCCAAATTGAGAGGGGCTGCTTGGGGCCCCCCTGGGGGCCCTTCAGGCCAGCTAGGTCTTTGGGTCCTGGCTCCTTCGCTTTGGGAGCTGTTGCTGCAGTTGGGCATGTTGGCCGGAGAGTGCTTCTCGGGCCGCGAACTGCAACCTTGCAGGAATCTCCCAGGTTCCCGGCCCAACGAAAGCCCCCAGACCCAAATGGAGAGGGGCTGCTTGGGGGCCCCCTGGGGGCCCTTCAGGCCACCTAGCTCTTTGGGTCTTGGCTCCTTCGGTTTGGGAGCTGTTGCTGCAGTTGGGCATGTTGGCCGGAGAGTGCTTCTCGGGCCGCGAACTGTAATCTTGCAGGTACCTCTCAGGTATCCATGCCCAACGAAAGCCCCCAGACCCAAATGGAGAGGGGCTGCTTGGGGGCCCCCTGGGGGCCCTTCAGGCCACCTAGCTCTTTGGGTCTTGGCTCCTTCGGTTTGGGAGCTGTTGCTGCAGTTGGGCATGTTGGCCGGAGAGTGCTTCTCGGGCCGCGAACTGTAATCTTGCAGGGACATCTCAGGTGTCCATGCCCAACGAAAGCCCCCAGACCCAAATGGAGAGGGGCTGCTTGGGGGCCCCATGGGGGCCCTTCAGGCCAGCTAGGTCTTTGGGTCCTGGCTCCTTCGGTTTGGGAGCTGTTGCTGCAGTTGGGCATGTTGGCCGGAGAGTGCTTCTCGGGCCGCCAACTGCAACCTTGCAGGAATCTCCCAGGTTCCCGGCCCAACGAAAGCCCCCAGACCCAAATTAAGAGGGGCTGCTTGGGGGCCCCCTGGGGGCACTTCAGGCCAGCTAGGTCTTTGGGTCCTGGCTCCTTCGCTTTGGGAGCTGTTGCTGCAGTTGGGCATGTTGGCCGGAGAGTGCTTCTCGGGCCGCGAACTGCAACCTTGCAGGATTCTCCCAGGTTCCCGGCCCAACGAAAACCCCCAGACCCAAATGGAGAGGGGCTGCTTGGGGGCCCCCTGGGGGCCCTTCAGGCCAGCTAGGTCTTTGGGTCCTGGCTCCTTCGCTTTGGGAGCTGTTGCTGGATATTGGACATGTTGGCGGGAGAGTGCTTCTCAGGCTGCGAACTGCAACCTTGCAGGAATCTCCCAGGTTCTCAGCCTAAAGAAAGCCCCCAGACCCAAATGGAGAGGGGCTGCTTGGGGGCCCCCTGGGGGCCCTTCAGGCCAGCTAGGTCTTTGGGTCCTGGCTCCTTCGCTTTGGGAGCTGTTGCTGCAGTTGGGCATGTTGGCCGGAGAGTGCTTCTCCGGCCGCGAACTGTAACCTTGCAGGAATCTCCCAGGTTCCCCGCCCAACGAAAGCCCCCAGACCCAAATTGAGAGGGGCTGCTTGGGGGCCCCCTGGGGGCCCTTCAGGCCACCTAGCTCTTTGGGTCCTGGCTCCTTCGCTTTGGGAGCTGTTGCTGCAGTTGGGCATGTTGGCCGGAGAGTGCTTCTCGGGCCGCCAACTGCAACCTTGCAGGTACCTCCCAGGTTCCCGGCCCAACGAAAACCCCCAGACCCAAATGGAGAGGGGCTGCTTGGGGGCCCCCTGGGGGCCCTTCAGGCCAGCTAGGTCTTTGGGTCCTGGCTCCTTCGGTTTGGGAGCTGTTGCTGCAGTTGGGCATGTTGGCCGGAGAGTGCTTCTCCGGCCGCGAACTGCAACCTTGCAGGAATCTCCCAGGTTCCCGGCCCAACGAAAGCCCCCAGACCCAAATGGAGAGGGGCTGCTTGGGGGCCCCCTGGGGGCCCTTCAGGCCAGCTAGGTCTTTGGGTCCTGGCTCCTTCGGTTTGGGAGCTGTTGCTGCAGTTGGGCATGTTGGCCGGAGAGTGCTTCTCCGGCCGCGAACTGCAACCTTGCATGAATCTCCCAGGTTCCCCGCCCAACGAAAGCCCCCAGACCCAAATGGAGAGGGGCTGCTTGGGGACCCCCTGGGGGCACTTCAGGCCAGCTAGGTCTTTGGGTCCTGGCTCCTTCGGTTTGGGAGCTGTTGCTGCAGTTGGGCATGTTGGCCGGAGAGTGCTTCTCGGGCCGCGAACTGCAACCTTGCAGGATTCTCCCAGGTTCCCGGCCCAACGAAAGCCCCCAGACCCAAATTGAGAGGGGCTGCTTGGGGCCCCCCTGGGGGCCCTTCAGACCAGCTAGGTCTTTGGGTCCTGGCTCCTTCGCTTTGGGAGCTGTTGCTGGATATTGGGCATGTTGGCGGGAGAGTGCTTCTCGGGCCGCGAACTGCAACCTTGCAGGAATCTCCCAGGTTCTCAGCCTAAAGAAAACCCCCAGACCCAAATGGAGAGGGGCTGCTTGGGGGCCCCCTGGGGGCCCTTCAGGCCAGCTAGGTCTTTGGGTCCTGGCTCCTTCGCTTTGGGAGCTGTTGCTGCAGTTGGGCATGTTGGCCGGAGAGTGCTTCTCCGGCCGCGAACTGTAACCTTGCAGGAATCTCCCAGGTTCCCGGCCCAACGAAAGCCCCCAGACCCAAATGGAGAGGGGCTGCTTGGGGGCCCCCTGGGGGCCCTTCAGGCCAGCTAGCTCTTTGGGTCCTGGCTCCTTCGCTTTGGGAGCTGTTGCTGCAGTTGAGCATGTTGGCCGGAGAGTGCTTCTCGGGCCGCGAACTGTAATCTTGCAGGTACATCTCAGGTATCCATGCCCAACGAAAGCCCCCAGACCCAAATGGAGAGGGGCTGCTTGGGGGCCCCCTGGGGGCCCTTCAGGCCAGCTAGGTCTTTGGCTCCTGGCTCCTTCGCTTTGGGAGCTGTTGCTGCAGTTGGGCATGTTGGCCGGAGAGTGCTTCTCGGGCCGCGAACTGCAACCTTGCAGGTACCTCTCAGGTATCCATGCCCAACGAAAGCCCCCAGACCCAAATGGAGATGGGCTGCTTGGGGGCCCCCTGGGGGCCCTTCAGGCCAGCTAGGTCTTTGGGTCCTGGCTCCTTCGCTTTGGGAGCTGTTGCTGCAGTTGGGCATGTTGGCCGGAGAGTGCTTCTCCGGCCGCGAACTGCAACCTTGCAGGAATCTCCCAGGTTCCCGGCCCAACGAAAGCCCCCAGACCCAAATGGAGAGGGGCTGCTTGGGGGCCCCCTGGGGGCCCTTCAGGCCACCTAGCTCTTTGGGTCCTGGCTCCTTCGGTTTGGGAGCTGTTGCTGCAGTTGGGCATGTTGGCCGGAGAGTGCTTCTCGGGCCGCGAACTGCAACCTTGCAGGAATCTCCCAGGTTCCCGGCCCAAAGAAAGCCCCCAGACCCAAATTGAGAGGGGCTGCTTGGGGGCCCCCTGGGGGCCCTTCAGGCCAGCTAGGTCTTTGGGTCCTGGCTCCTTCGGTTTGGGAGCTGTTGCTGCAGTTGTGCATGTTGGCCGGAGAGTGCTTCTCGGGCCGCGAACTGCAACCTTGCATGAATCTCCAAGTTTCCATGCCCAACGAAAGCCCCCAGACCCAAATGGAGAGGGGCTGCTTGGGGGCCCCCTGGGGGCCCTTCAGGCCAGCTAGGTCTTTGGGTCCTGGCTCCTTCGCTTTGGGAGCTGTTGCTGCAGTTGGGCATGTTGGCCGGAGAGTGCTTCTCGGGCCGCGAACTGCAACCTTGCAGGTACCTCTCAGGTATACATGCCCAACAAAAGCCCCCAGACCCAAATTGAGAAGGGCTGCTTGGGGGCCCCCTGGGGGCCCTTCAGGCCATCTAGGTCTTTGGGTCCTGGCTCATTCGGTTTGGGAGCTGTTGCTGCAGTTGGGCATGTTGGCCGGAGAGTGCTTCTCGGGCCGCGAACTGCAACCTTGCAAGTACCTCCCAGGTTCCCGGCCCAACTAAAGCCCCCAGACCCAAATGGAGAGGAGCTCCTTGGGGGCCCCCTGGGGGCCCTTCAGGCCAGCTAGGTCTTTGGGTCCTGGCTCCTTCGGTTTGGGAGCTGTTGCTGCAGTTGGGCATGTTGGCCGGAGAGTGCTTCTCGGGCCGCGAACTGCAACCTTGCAGGAATCTCCCAGGTTCCATGCCCAACGAAAGCCCCCAGACCCAAATGGAGAGGGGCTGCTTGGGGCCCCCCTGGGGGCCCTTCAGGCCAGCTAGGTCTTTGGGTCCTGGCTCCTTCGCTTTGGGAGCTGTTGCTGCAGTTGGGCATGTTGGCCGGAGAGTGCTTCTCGGGCCGCGAACTGCAACCTTGCAGGATTCTCCCAGGTTCCCGGCCCAACGAAATCCCCCAGACCCAAATTGAGAGGGGCTGCTTGGGGGCCCCCTGGGGGCCCTTCAGACCAGCTAGGTCTTTGGGTCCTGGCTCCTTCGGTTTGGGAGCTGTTGCTGCAGTTGGGCATGTTGGCCGGAGAGTGCTTCTCGGGCCGCGAACTGTAACCTTGCAGGAACCTCTCAGGTATACATGCCCAACGAAAGCCCCCAGACCCAAATGGAGAGGGGCTGCTTGGGGGCCCCCTGGGGGCCCTTCAGGCCAGCTAGGTCTTTGTGTCCTGGCTCATTCGGTTTGGGAGCTGTTGCTGCAGTTGGGCATGTTGGCCGGAGAGTGCTTCTCGGGCCGCGAACTGCAACCTTGCAGGAATCTCCCAGGTTCCATGCCCAACGAAAGCCCCCAGACCCAAATTGAGAGGGGCTGCTTGGGGGCCCCCTGGGGGCCCTTCAGGCCAGCTAGGTCTTTGGGTCCTGGCTCCTTCGGTTTGGGAGCTGTTGCTGCAGTTGGGCATGTTGGCCGGAGAGTGCTTCTCGGGCCGCGAACTGCAACCTTGCAGGAATCTCCCAAGTTCCCGGCCCAACGAAAGCCCCCAGACCCAAATTGAGAGGGGCTGCTTGGGGGCCCCCTGGGGGCCCTTCAGGCCAGCTAGGTCTTTGGGTCCTGGCTCCTTCGCTTTGGGAGCTGTTGCTGCAGTTGGGCATGTTGGCCGGAGAGTGCTTCTCGGGCCGCGAACTGCAACCTTGCAGGAATCTCCCAGGTTCCCGGCCCAACGAAAGCCCCCAGACCCAAATGGAGAGGGGCTGCTTGGGGGCCCCCTGGGGGCCCTTCAGGCCACCTAGCTCTTTGGGTCTTGGCTCCTTCGGTTTGGGAGCTGTTGCTGCAGTTGGGCATGTTGGCCGGAGAGTGCTTCTCGGGCCGCGAACTGTAATCTTGCAGGTACATCTCAGGTATCCATGCCCAACGAAAGCCCCCAGACCCAAATGGAGAGGGGCTGCTTGGAAGCCCCCTGGGGGCCCTTCAGGCCAGCTAGGTCTTTGGGTCCTGGCTCCTTCGCTTTGGGAGCTGTTGCTGGATATTGGGCATGTTGGCCGGAGAGTGCTTCTCGGGCCGCGAACTGTAACCTTGCAGGTACCTCCCAGGTATCCATGCCCAACGAAAGCCCCCAGACCCAAATGGAGAGGGGCTGCTTGGGGACCCCCTGGGGGCCCTTCAGGCCACCTAGCTCTTTGGGTCCTGGCTCCTTCGCTTTGGGAGCTGTTGCTGCAGTTGGGCATGTTGGCCGGAGAGTGCTTCTCGGGCCGCGAACTGCAACCTTGCAGGATTCTCCCAGGTTCCCGGCCCAACGAAAGCCCCCAGACCCAAATGGAGAGGGGCTGCTTGGGGGCCCCCTGGGGGCCCTTCAGGCCAGCTAGGTCTTTGGGTCCTGGCTCCTTCGCTTTGGGAGCTGTTGCTGGATATTGGACATGTTGGCCGGAGAGTGCTTCTCGGGCTGCGAACTGCAACCTTGCTGGTATCTCCCAGGTTCCCGGCCCAACGAAAGCCCCCAGACCCAAATTGAGAGGGGCTGCTTGGGGGCCCCCTGGGGGCCCTTCAGGCCAGCTAGGTCTTTGGGTCCTGGCTCCTTCGCTTTGGGAGCTGTTGCTGCAGTTGGGCATGTTGGCCGGAGAGTGCTTCTCGGGCCGCGAACTGCAACCTTGCAGGAATCTCCCAGGTTCCCCGCCCAACAAAAGCCCCCAGACCCAAATGGAGAGGGGCTGCTTGGGGACGCCCTGGGGGCACTTCAGGCCAGCTAGGTCTTTGGGTCCTGGCTCCTTCGGTTTGGGAGCTGTTGCTGCAGTTGGGCATGTTGGCCGGAGAGTGCTTCTCGGGCCGCGAACTGCAACCTTGCAGGAATCTCCCAGGTTCCCGGCCCAACGAAAGCCCCCAGACCCAAATTGAGAGGGGCTGCTTGGGGCCTCCCTGGGGGCCCTTCAGGCCAGCTAGGTCTTTGGGTCCTGGCTCCTTCGGTTTGGGAGCTGTTGCTGCAGTTGGGCATGTTGGCCGGAGAGTGCTTCTCGGGCTGCGAACTGCAACCTTGCTGGTATCTCCCAGGTTCTCAGCCTAAAGAAAGCCCCCAGACCCAAATGGAGAGGGGCTGCTTGGGGGCCCCCTGGGGGCCCTTCAGGCCAGCTAGGTCTTTGGGTCCTGGCTCCTTCGGTTTGGGAGCTGTTGCTGCAGTTGGGCATGTTGGCCGGAGAGTGCTTCTCGGGCCGCGAACTGCAACCTTGCAGGAATCTCCCAGTTTCCATGCCCAACGAAAGCCCCCAGACCCAAATTGAGAGGGGCTGCTTGGGGGCCCCCTGGGGGCCCTTCAGGCCAGCTAGGTCTTTGGGTCCTGGCTCCTTCGGTTTGGGAGCTGTTGCTGCAGTTGAGCATGTTGGCCGGAGAGTGCTTCTCGGGCCGCGAACTGCAACCTTGCAGGATTCTCCCAGGTTCCCGGCCCAACGAAAGCCCCCAGACCCAAATTGAGAGGGGCTGCTTGGGGGCCCCCTGGGGGCCCTTCAGGCCAGCTAGGTCTTTGGGTCCTGGCTCCTTCGCTTTGGGAGCTGTTGCTGCAGTTGGGCATGTTGGCCGGAGAGTGCTTCTCGGGCCGCGAACTGCAACCTTGCAGGTACCTCTCAGGTATACATGCCCAACAAAAGCCCCCAGACCCAAATTGAGAAGGGCTGCTTGGGGGCCCCCTGGGGGCCCTTCAGGCCATCTAGGTCTTTGGGTCCTGGCTCCTTCGGTTTGGGAGCTGTTGCTGCAGTTGGGCATGTTGGCCGGAGAGTGCTTCTCGGGCCGCGAACTGCAACCTTGCAAGTACCTCCCAGGTTCCCGGCCCAACTAAAGCCCCCAGACCCAAATGGAGAGGAGCTCCTTGGGGGCCCCCTGGGGGCCCTTCAGGCCAGCTAGGTCTTTGGGTCCTGGCTCCTTCGGTTTGGGAGCTGTTGCTGCAGTTGGGCATGTTGGCCGGAGAGTGCTTCTCGGGCCGCGAACTGCAACCTTGCAGGAATCTCCCAGGTTCCATGCCCAACGAAAGCCCCCAGACCCAAATGGAGAGGGGCTGCTTGGGGCCCCCCTGGGGGCCCTTCAGGCCAGCTAGGTCTTTGGGTCCTGGCTCCTTCGCTTTGGGAGCTGTTGCTGCAGTTGGGCATGTTGGCCGGAGAGTGCTTCTCGGACCGCGAACTGCAACCTTGCAGGATTCTCCCAGGTTCCCGGCCCAACGAAATCCCCCAGACCCAAATTGAGAGGGGCTGCTTGGGGGCCCCCTGGGGGCCCTTCAGACCAGCTAGGTCTTTGGGTCCTGGCTCCTTCGGTTTGGGAGCTGTTGCTGCAGTTGGGCATGTTGGCCGGAGAGTGCTTCTCGGGCCGCGAACTGTAACCTTGCAGGAACCTCTCAGGTATACATGCCCAACGAAAGCCCCCAGACCCAAATGGAGAGGGGCTGCTTGGGGGCCCCCTGGGGGCCCTTCAGGCCAGCTAGGTCTTTGTGTCCTGGCTCATTCGGTTTGGGAGCTGTTGCTGCAGTTGGGCATGTTGGCCGGAGAGTGCTTCTCGGGCCGCGAACTGCAACCTTGCAGGAATCTCCCAGGTTCCATGCCCAACGAAAGCCCCCAGACCCAAATTGAGAGGGGCTGCTTGGGGGCCCCCTGGGGGCCCTTCAGGCCAGCTAGGTCTTTGGGTCCTGGCTCCTTCGGTTTGGGAGCTGTTGCTGCAGTTGGGCATGTTGGCCGGAGAGTGCTTCTCGGGCCGCGAACTGCAACCTTGCAGGAATCTCCCAAGTTCCCGGCCCAACGAAAGCCCCCAGACCCAAATTGAGAGGGGCTGCTTGGGGGCCCCCTGGGGGCCCTTCAGGCCAGCTAGGTCTTTGGGTCCTGGCTCCTTCGCTTTGGGAGCTGTTGCTGCAGTTGGGCATGTTGGCCGGAGAGTGCTTCTCGGGCCGCGAACTGCAACCTTGCAGGAATCTCCCAGGTTCCCGGCCCAACGAAAGCCCCCAGACCCAAATGGAGAGGGGCTGCTTGGGGGCCCCCTGGGGGCCCTTCAGGCCACCTAGCTCTTTGGGTCTTGGCTCCTTCGGTTTGGGAGCTGTTGCTGCAGTTGGGCATGTTGGCCGGAGAGTGCTTCTCGGGCCGCGAACTGTAATCTTGCAGGTACATCTCAGGTATCCATGCCCAACGAAAGCCCCCAGACCCAAATGGAGAGGGGCTGCTTGGGAGCCCCCTGGGGGCCCTTCAGGCCAGCTAGGTCTTTGGGTCCTGGCTCCTTCGCTTTGGGAGCTGTTGCTGGATATTGGGCATGTTGGCCGGAGAGTGCTTCTCGGGCCGCGAACTGTAACCTTGCAGGTACCTCCCAGGTATCCATGCCCAACGAAAGCCCCCAGACCCAAATGGAGAGGGGCTGCTTGGGGACCCCCTGGGGGCCCTTCAGGCCAGCTAGGTCTTTGGGTCCTGGCTCCTTCGCTTTGGGAGCTGTTGCTGGATATTGGACATGTTGGCCGGAGAGTGCTTCTCGGGCTGCGAACTGCAACCTTGCTGGTATCTCCCAGGTTCCCGGCCCAACGAAAGCCCCCAGACCCAAATTGAGAGGGGCTGCTTGGGGGCCCCCTGGGGGCCCTTCAGGCCAGCTAGGTCTTTGGGTCCTGGCTCCTTCGCTTTGGGAGCTGTTGCTGCAGTTGGGCATGTTGGCCGGAGAGTGCTTCTCGGGCCGCGAACTGCAACCTTGCAGGAATCTCCCAGGTTCCCCGCCCAACAAAAGCCCCCAGACCCAAATGGAGAGGGGCTGCTTGGGGACGCCCTGGGGGCACTTCAGGCCAGCTAGGTCTTTGGGTCCTGGCTCCTTCGGTTTGGGAGCTGTTGCTGCAGTTGGGCATGTTGGCCGGAGAGTGCTTCTCGGGCCGCGAACTGCAACCTTGCAGGAATCTCCCAGGTTCCCGGCCCAACGAAAGCCCCCAGACCTAAATTGAGAGGGGCTGCTTATGGCCTCCCTGGGGGCCCTTCAGGCCAGCTAGGTCTTTGGGTCCTGGCTCCTTCGGTTTGGGAGCTGTTGCTGCAGTTGGGCATGTTGGCCGGAGAGTGCTTCTCGGGCTGCGAACTGCAACCTTGCTGGTATCTCCCAGGTTCTCAGCCTAAAGAAAGCCCCCAGACCCAAATGGAGAGGGGCTGCTTGGGGGCCCCCTGGGGGCCCTTCAGGCCAGCTAGGTCTTTGGGTCCTGGCTCCTTCGGTTTGGGAGCTGTTGCTGCAGTTGGGCATGTTGGCCGGAGAGTGCTTCTCGGGCCGCGAACTGCAACCTTGCAGGAATCTCCCAGGTTCCATGCCCAACGAAAGCCCCCAGACCCAAATTGAGAGGGGCTGCTTGGGGGACCCCTGGGGGCCCTTCAGGCCAGCTAGGTCTTTGGGTCCTGGCTCCTTCGGTTTGGGAGCTGTTGCTGCAGTTGTGCATGTTGGCCGGAGAGTGCTTCTCGGGCCGCGAACTGCAACCTTGCAGGATTCTCCCAGGTTCCCGGCCCAACGAAAGCCCCCAGACCCAAATTGAGAGGTGCTGCTTGGGGGCCCCCTGGGGGCCCTTCAGGCCAGCTAGGTCTTTGGGTCCTGGCTCCTTCGGTTTGGGAGCTGTTGCTGCAGTTGGGCATGTTGGCCGGAGAGTGCTTCTCCGGCCGCGAACTGCAACCTTGCAGGTACCTCCCAGGTTCCTGGCCCAACGAAAGCCCCCAGACCCAAATTGAGAGGGGCTGCTTGGGGGCCCCCTGGGGGCCCTTCAGGCCAGCTAGGTCTTTGGGTCCTGGCTCCTTCGGTTTGGGAGCTGTTGCTGCAGTTGGGCATGTTGGCCGGAGAGTGCTTCTCGGGCCGCAAACTGCAACCTTGCAGGATTCTCCCAGGTTCCCGGCCCAACAAAAGCCCCCAGACCCAAATGGAGAGGGGCTGCTTGGGGGCCCCCTGGGGGCCCTTCAGGCCAGCTAGGTCTTTGGGTCCTGGCTCCTTCGGTTTGGGAGCTGTCGCTGCAGTTGGACATGTTGGCCGGAGAGTGCTTCTCCGGCCGCGAACTGCAACCTTGCAGGAATCTCCCAGGTTCCCGGCCCAACGAAAGCCCCCAGACCCAAATTGAGAGGGGCTGCTTGGGGGCCCCCTGGGGGCCCTTCAGGCCAGCTAGGTCTTTGGGTCCTGGCTCCTTCGGTTTGGGAGCTGTTGCTGCAGTTGGGCATGTTGGCCGGAGAGTGCTTCTCGGGCCGCGAACTGCAACCTTGCAGGAATCTCCCAGGTTCCCCGCCCAACGAAAGCCCCCAGACCCAAATTGAGAGGGGCTGCTTGGGAGCCCCCTGGGGGCCCTTCAGGCCAGCTAGGTCTTTGGGTCCTGGCTCCTTCGCTTTGGGAGCTGTTGCTGGATATTGGGCATGTTGGCCGGAGAGTGCTTCTCGGGCCGCGAACTGCAACCTTGCAGGAATCTCCCAGGTTCCCGGCCCAACGAAAGCCCCCAGACCCAAATTGAGAGGGGCTGCTTGGGGGCCCCCTGGGGGCACTTCAGGCCAGCTAGGTCTTTGGGTCCTGGCTCCTTCGCTTTGGGAGCTGTTGCTGCAGTTGGGCATGTTGGCCGGAGAGTGCTTCTCGGGCCGCGAACTGCAACCTTGCAGGAATCTCCCAGGTTCCCGGCCCAACGAAATCCCCCAGACCCAAATGGAGAGGGGCTGCTTGGGGGCCCCCTGGGGGCCCTTCAGGCCACCTAGCTCTTTGGGTCCTGGCTCCTTCGCTTTGGGAGCTGTTGCTGCAGTTGAGCATGTTGGCCGGAGAGTGCTTCTCGGGCCGCGAACTGTAATCTTGCAGGTACATCTCAGGTATCCATGCCCAACGAAAGCCCCCAGACCCAAATGGAGAGGGGCTGCTTGGGGGCCCCCTGGGGGCCCTTCAGGCCAGCTAGGTCTTTGGGTCCTGGCTCCTTCGCTTTGGGAGCTGTTGCTGGATATTGGGCATGTTGGCCGGAGAGTGCTTCTCGGGCCGCGAACTGTAACCTTGCAGGTACCTCCCAGGTATCCATGCCCAACGAAAGCCCCCAGACCCAAATGGAGAGGGGCTGCTTGGGGACCCCCTGGGGGCCCTTCAGGCCACCTAGCTCTTTGGGTCCTGGCTCCTTCGCTTTGGGAGCTGTTGCTGCAGTTGGGCATGTTGGCCGGAGAGTGCTTCTCGGGCCGCGAACTGCAACCTTGCAGGATTCTCCCAGGTTCCCGGCCCAACGAAAACCCCCAGACCCAAATGGAGAGGGGCTGCTTGGGGGCCCCCTGGGGGCCCTTCAGGCCAGCTAGGTCTTTGGGTCCTGGCTCCTTCGCTTTGGGAGCTGTTGCTGGATATTGGACATGTTGGCCGGAGAGTGCTTCTCGGGCTGCGAACTGCAACCTTGCTGGTATCTCCCAGGTTCCCGGCCCAACGAAAGCCCCCAGACCCAAATTGATAGGGGCTGCTTGGGGGCCCCCTGGGGACCCTTCAGGCCAGCTAGGTCTTTGGGTCCTGGCTCCTTCGCTTTGGGAGCTGTTGCTGCAGTTGGGCATGTTGGCCGGAGAGTGCTTCTCGGGCCGCGAACTGCAACCTTGCAGGAATCTCCCAGGTTCCCCGCCCAACAAAAGCCCCCAGACCCAAATGGAGAGGGGCTGCTTGGGGACCCCCTGGGGGCACTTCAGGCCAGCTAGGTCTTTGGGTCCTGGCTCCTTCGGTTTGGGAGCTGTTGCTGCAGTTGGGCATGTTGGCCGGAGAGTGCTTCTCGGGCCGCGAACTGCAACCTTGCAGGATTCTCCCAGGTTCCCGGCCCAACGAAAGCCCCCAGACCCAAATTGAGAGGGGCTGCTTGGGGCCTCCCTGGGGGCCCTTCAGGCCAGCTAGGTCTTTGGGTCCTGGCTCCTTCGGTTTGGGAGCTGTTGCTGCAGTTGGGCATGTTGGCCGGAGAGTGCTTCTCGGGCTGCGAACTGCAACCTTGCTGGTATCTCCCAGGTTCTCAGCCTAAAGAAAGCCCCCAGACCCAAATGGAGAGGGGCTGCTTGGGGGCCCCCTGGGGGCCCTTCAGGCCAGCTAGGTCTTTGGGTCCTGGCTCCTTCGGTTTGGGAGCTGTTGCTGCAGTTGGGCATGTTGGCCGGAGAGTGCTTCTCGGGCCGCGAACTGCAACCTTGCAGGAATCTCCCAGTTTCCATGCCCAACGAAAGCCCCCAGACCCAAATTGAGAGGGGCTGCTTGGGGGCCCCCTGGGGGCCCTTCAGGCCAGCTAGGTCTTTGGGTCCTGGCTCCTTCGGTTTGGGAGCTGTTGCTGCAGTTGGGCATGTTGGCCGGAGAGTGCTTCTCGGGCCGCGAACTGCAACCTTGCAGGATTCTCCCAGGTTCCCGGCCCAACGAAAGCCCCCAGACCCAAATTGAGAGGGGCTGCTTGGGGGCCCCCTGGGGGCCCTTCAGGCCAGCTAGGTCTTTGGGTCCTGGCTCCTTCGCTTTGGGAGCTGTTGCTGCAGTTGTGCATGTTGGCCGGAGAGTGCTTCTCGGGCCGCGAACTGCAACCTTGCAGGATTCTCCCAGGTTCCCGGCCCAACGAAAGCCCCCAGACCCAAATTGAGAGGGGCTGCTTGGGGGCCCCCTGGGGGCCCTTCAGGCCAGCTAGGTCTTTGGGTCCTGGCTCCTTCGGTTTGGGAGCTGTTGCTGCAGTTGGGCATGTTGGCCGGAGAGTGCTTCTCGGGCCGCGAACTGCAACCTTGCAGGATTCTCCCAGGTTCCTGGCCCAACGAAAGCCCCCAGACCCAAATGGAGAGGGGCTGCTTGGGGGCCCCCTGGGGGCCCTTCAGGCCAGCTAGGTCTTTGGGTCCTGGCTCCTTCGGTTTGGGAGCTGTTGCTGCAGTTGGGCATGTTGGCCGGAGAGTGCTTCTCGGGCCGCAAACTGCAACCTTGCAGGATTCTCCCAGGTTCCCGGCCCAACGAAAACCCCCAGACCCAAATGGAGAGGGGCTGCTTGGGGGCCCCCTGGGGGCCCTTCAGGCCAGCTAGGTCTTTGGGTCCTGGCTCCTTCGGTTTGGGAGCTGTCGCTGCAGTTGGACATGTTGGCCGGAGAGTGCTTCTCCGGCCGCGAACTGCAACCTTGCAGGAATCTCCCAGGTTCCCGGCCCAACGAAAGCCCCCAGACCCAAATTGAGAGGGGCTGCTTGGGGGCCCCCTGGGGGCCCTTCAGGCCAGCTAGGTCTTTGGGTCCTGGCTCCTTCGGTTTGGGAGCTGTTGCTGCAGTTGGGCATGTTGGCCGGAGAGTGCTTCTCGGGCCGCGAACTGCAACCTTGCAGGAATCTCCCAGGTTCCCCGCCCAACGAAAGCCCCCAGACCCAAATTGAGAGGGGCTGCTTGGGGGCCCCCTGGGGGCCCTTCAGGCCAGCTAGGTCTTTGGGTCCTGGCTCCTTCGCTTTGGGAGCTGTTGCTGCAGTTGGGCATGTTGGCCGGAGAGTGCTTCTCGGGCCGCGAACTGCAACCTTGCAGGATTCTCCCAGGTTCCCGGCCCAACGAAAGCCCCCAGACCCAAATTGAGAGGGGCTGCTTGGGGGCCCCCTGGGGGCCCTTCAGGCCACCTAGCTCTTTGGGTCCTGGCTCCTTCGGTTTGGGAGCTGTTGCTGCAGTTGTGCATGTTGGCCGGAGAGTGCTTCTCGGGCCGCGAACTGCAACCTTGCAGGATTCTCCCAGGTTCCCGGCCCAACGAAAGCCCCCAGACCCAAATTGAGAGGGGCTGCTTGGGGGCCCCCTGGGGGCCCTTCAGGCCAGCTAGGTCTTTGGGTCCTGGCTCCTTCGGTTTGGGAGCTGTTGCTGCAGTTGGGCATGTTGGCCGGAGAGTGCTTCTCGGGCCGCGAACTGCAACCTTGCAGGTACCTCTCAGGTTCCATGCCCAACGAAAACCCACAGACCCAAATGGAGAGGGGCTGCTTGGGAGCCCCCTGGGGGCACTTCAGGCCAGCTAGGTCTTTGGGTCCTGGCTCCTTCGCTTTGGGAGCTGTTGCTGGATATTGGGCATGTTGGCCGGAGAGTGCTTCTCGGGCCGCGAACTGCAACCTTGCAGGAATCTCCCAGGTTCCCGGCCCAACGAAAGCCCCCAGACCCAAATTGAGAGGGGCTGCTTGGGGGCCCCCTGGGGGCCCTTCAGGCCAGCTAGGTCTTTGGGTCCTGGCTCCTTCGCTTTGGGAGCTGTTGCTGCAGTTGGGCATGTTGGCCGGAGAGTGCTTCTTGGGCCGCGAACTGCAACCTTGCAGGAATCTCCCAGGTTCCCGGCCCAACGAAATCCCCCAGACCCAAATGGAGAGGGGCTGCTTGGGGGCCCCCTGGGGGCCCTTCAGGCCAGCTAGCTCTTTGGGTCCTGGCTCCTTCGCTTTGGGAGCTGTTGCTGCAGTTGAGCATGTTGGCCGGAGAGTGCTTCTCGGGCCGCGAACTGTAATCTTGCAGGTACATCTCAGGTATCCATGCCCAACGAAAGCCCCCAGACCCAAATGGAGAGGGGCTGCTTGGGGGCCCCCTGGGGGCCCTTCAGGCCAGCTAGGTCTTTGGGTCCTGGCTCCTTCGCTTTGGGAGCTGTTGCTGGATATTGGGCATGTTGGCCGGAGAGTGCTTCTCGGGCCGCGAACTGCAACCTTGCAGGTACCTCTCAGGTATCCATGCCCAACGAAAGCCCCCAGACCCAAATGGAGATGGGCTGCTTGGGGGCCCCCTGGGGGCCCTTCAGGCCAGCTAGGTCTTTGGGTCCTGGCTCCTTCGCTTTGGGAGCTGTTGCTGCAGTTGGGCATGTTGGCCGGAGAGTGCTTCTCGGGCCGCGAACTGCAACCTTGCAGGAATCTCCCAGGTTCCCTGCCCAACGAAAGCCCCCAGACCCAAATTGAGAGGGGCTGCTTGGGGGCCCCCTGGGGGCCCTTCAGGCCAGCTAGGTCTTTGGGTCCTGGCTCCTTCGGTTTGGGAGCTGTTGCTGCAGTTGGGCATGTTGGCCGGAGAGTGCTTCTCGGGCCGCGAACTGCAACCTTGCAGGTACCTCTCAGGTTCCATGCCCAACGAAAACCCACAGACCCAAATGGAGAGGGGCTGCTTGGGAGCCCCCTGGGGGCCCTTCAGGCCAGCTAGGTCTTTGGGTCCTGGCTCCTTCGCTTTGGGAGCTGTTGCTGGATATTGGGCATGTTGGCCGGAGAGTGCTTCTCCGGCCGCGAACTGCAACCTTGCAGGAATCTCCCAGGTTCCCGGCCCAACGAAAGCCCCCAGACCCAACTTGAGAGGGGCTGCTTGGGGGCCCCCTGGGGGCCCTTCAGGCCACCTAGCTCTTTGTGTCCTGGCTCATTCGGTTTGGGAGCTGTTGCTGCAGTTGGGCATGTTGGCCGGAGAGTGCTTCTCGGGCCGCGAACTGCAACCTTGCAGGAATCTCCCAGGTTCCCGGCCCAACAGAAGCCCCCAGACCCAAATGGAGAGGGGCTGCTTGGGGGCCCCCTGGGGGCCCTTCAGGCCAGCTAGGTCTTTGGGTCCTGGCTCCTTCGGTTTGGGAGCTGTTGCTGCAGTTGGGCATGTTGGCCGGAGAGTGCTTCTCGGGCCGCGAACTGCAACCTTGCAGGTACCTCCCAGGTTCCCGGCCCAACTAAAGCCCCCAGACCCAAATGGAGAGGAGCTCCTTGGGGGCCCCATGGGGGCCCTTCAGGCCAGCTAGGTCTTTGGGTCCTGGCTCCTTCGCTTTGGGAGCTGTTGCTGCAGTTGGGCATGTTGGCCGGAGAGTGCTTCTCGGGCCGCGAACTGCAACCTTGCAGGATTCTCCCAGGTTCCCGGCCCAACGAAAGCCCCCAGACCCAAATGGAGAGGTGCTGCTTGGGGGCCCCCTGGGGGCCCTTCAGGCCAGCTAGGTCTTTGGGTCCTGGCTCCTTCGCTTTGGGAGCTGTTGCTGCAGTTGGGCATGTTGGCCGGAGAGTGCTTCTCGGGCCGCGAACTGCAACCTTGCAGGATTCTCCCAGGTTCCCGGCCCAACGAAAGCCCCCAGACCCAAATGGAGAGGGGCTGCTTGGGGCCCCCCTGGGGGCCCTTCAGGCCAGCTAGGTCTTTGGGTCCTGGCTCCTTCGGTTTGGGAGCTGTTGCTGCAGTTGGGCATGTTGGCCGGAGAGTGCTTCTCGGGCCGCGAACTGCAACCTTGCAGGAATCTCCCCGTTTCCATGCCCAACGAAAGCCCCCAGACCCAAATTGAGAGGGGCTGCTTGGGGGCCCCCTGGGGGCCCTTCAGGCCAGCTAGGTCTTTGGGTCCTGGCTCCTTCGCTTTGGGAGCTGTTGCTGCAGTTGGGCATGTTGGCCGGAGAGTGCTTCTCGGGCCGCGAACTGCAACCTTGCAGGATTCTCCCAGGTTCCCGGCCCAACGAAAGCCCCCAGACCCAAATTGAGAGGGGCTGCTTGGGGGCCCCCTGGGGGCCCTTCAGGCCAGCTAGGTCTTTGGGTCCTGGCTCCTTCGGTTTGGGAGCTGTTGCTGCAGTTGTGCATGTTGGCCGGAGAGTGCTTCTCGGGCCGCGAACTGCAACCTTGCAGGATTCTCCCAGGTTCCCGGCCCAACGAAAGCCCCCAGACCCAAATTGAGAGGTGCTGCTTGGGGGCCCCCTGGGGGCCCTTCAGGCCAGCTAGGTCTTTGGGTCCTGGCTCCTTCGGTTTGGGAGCTGTTGCTGCAGTTGGGCATGTTGGCCGGAGAGTGCTTCTCCGGCCGCGAACTGCAACCTTGCAGGATTCTCCCAGGTTCCTGGCCCAACGAAAGCCCCCAGACCCAAATTGAGAGGGGCTGCTTGGGGGCCCCCTGGGGGCCCTTCAGGCCAGCTAGGTCTTTGGGTCCTGGCTCCTTCGGTTTGGGAGCTGTTGCTGCAGTTGGGCATGTTGGCCGGAGAGTGCTTCTCGGGCCGCGAACTGCAACCTTGCAGGTACCTCTCAGGTATAAATGCCCAACGAAAGCCCCCAGACCCAAATTGAGAGGGGCTACTTGGGGGCCCCCTGGGGGCCCTTCAGGCCAGCTAGGTCTTTGTGTCCTGGCTCATTCGGTTTGGGAGCTGTTGCTGGATATTGGGCATGTTGGCCGGAGAGTGCTTCTCGGGCCGCGAACTGCAACCTTGAAGGAATCTCCCAGGTTCCCCCCCCAACGAAAGCCCCCAGACCCAAATTGAGAGGGGCTGCTTGGGGGCCCCCTGGGGGCCCTTCAGGCCAGCTAGGTCTTTGGGTCCTGGCTCCTTCGGTTTGGGAGCTGTTGCTGCAGTTGGGCATGTTGGCCGGAGAGTGCTTCTCGGGCCGCGAACTGCAACCTTGCAGGAATCTCCCAGGTTCCCGGCCCAACGAAAGTCCCCAGACCCAAATGGAGAGGGGCTGCTTGGGGGCCCCCTGGGGGCCCTTCAGGCCACCTAGCTCTTTGGGTCCTGGCTCCTTCGCTTTGGGAGCTGTTGCTGCAGTTGAGCATGTTGGCCGGAGAGTGCTTCTCGGGCCGCGAACTGTAATCTTGCAGGTACATCTCAGGTATCCATGCCCAACGAAAGCCCCCAGACCCAAATGGAGAGGGGCTGCTTGGGGGCCCCCTGGGGGCCCTTCAGGCCAGCTAGGTCTTTGGGTCCTGGCTCCTTCGCTTTGGGAGCTGTTGCTGGATATTGGGCATGTTGGCCGGAGAGTGCTTCTCGGGCCGCGAACTGCAACCTTGCAGGTACCTCTCAGGTATCCATGCCCAACGAAAGCCCCCAGACCCAAATGGAGATGGGCTGCTTGGGGGCCCCCTGGGGGCCCTTCAGGCCAGCTAGGTCTTTGGGTCCTGGCTCCTTCGCTTTGGGAGCTGTTGCTGCAGTTGGGCATGTTGGCCGGAGAGTGCTTCTCGGGCCGCGAACTGCAACCTTGCAGGAATCTCCCAGGTTCCCTGCCCAACGAAAGCCCCCAGACCCAAATTGAGAGGGGCTGCTTGGGGGCCCCCTGGGGGCCCTTCAGGCCAGCTAGGTCTTTGGGTCCTGGCTCCTTCGGTTTGGGAGCTGTTGCTGCAGTTGGGCATGTTGGCCGGAGAGTGCTTCTCGGGCCGCGAACTGCAACCTTGCAGGTACCTCTCAGGTTCCATGCCCAACGAAAACCCACAGACCCAAATGGAGAGGGGCTGCTTGGGAGCCCCCTGGGGGCCCTTCAGGCCAGCTAGGTCTTTGGGTCCTGGCTCCTTCGCTTTGGGAGCTGTTGCTGGATATTGGGCATGTTGGCCGGAGAGTGCTTCTCGGGCCGCGAACTGCAACCTTGCAGGAATCTCCCAGGTTCCCGGCCCAACGAAAGCCCCCAGACCCAAATTGAGAGGGGCTGCTTGGGGGCCCCCTGGGGGCACTTCAGGCCAGCTAGGTCTTTGGGTCCTGGCTCCTTCGCTTTGGGAGCTGTTGCTGCAGTTGGGCATGTTGGCCGGAGAGTGCTTCTCGGGCTGCGAACTGCAACCTTGCAGGTACCTCTCAGGTATAAATGCCCAACGAAAGCCCCCAGACCCAAATTGAGAGGGGCTGCTTGGGGGCCCCCTGGGGGCCCTTCAGGCCAGCTAGGTCTTTGTGTCCTGGCTCATTCGGTTTGGGAGCTGTTGCTGCAGTTGGGCATGTTGGCCGGAGAGTGCTTCTCGGGCCGCGAACTGCAACCTTGCAGGTACCTCCCAGGTTCCCGGCCCAACAGAAGCCCCCAGACCCAAATGGAGAGGGGCTGCTTGGGGGCCCCCTGGGGGCCCTTCAGGCCAGCTAGGTCTTTGGGTCCTGGCTCCTTCGGTTTGGGAGCTGTTGCTGCAGTTGGGCATGTTGGCCGGAGAGTGCTTCTCGGGCCGCGAACTGCAACCTTGCAGGTACCTCCCAGGTTCCCGGCCCAACTAAAGCCCCCAGACCCAAATGGAGAGGAGCTCCTTGAGGGCCCCATGGGGGCCCTTCAGGCCAGCTAGGTCTTTGGGTCCTGGCTCCTTCGGTTTGGGAGCTGTTGCTGCAGTTGGGCATGTTGGCCGGAGAGTGCTTCTCGGGCCGCGAACTGCAACCTTGCAGGATTCTCCCAGGTTCCCGGCCCAACGAAAGCCCCCAGACCCAAATGGAGAGGTGCTGCTTGGGGGCCCCCTGGGGGCCCTTCAGGCCAGCTAGGTCTTTGGGTCCTGGCTCCTTCGCTTTGGGAGCTGTTGCTGCAGTTGGGCATGTTGGCCGGAGAGTGCTTCTCGGGCCGCGAACTGCAACCTTGCAGGATTCTCCCAGGTTCCCGGCCCAACGAAAGCCCCCAGACCCAAATGGAGAGGGGCTGCTTGGGGCCCCCCTGGGGGCCCTTCAGGCCAGCTAGGTCTTTGGGTCCTGGCTCCTTCGGTTTGGGAGCTGTTGCTGCAGTTGGGCATGTTGGCCGGAGAGTGCTTCTCGGGCCGCCAACTGCAACCTTGAAGGTACCTCCCAGGTTCCCGGCCCAACGAAAACCCCCAGACCCAAATGGAGAGGGGCTGCTTGGGGGCCCCCTGGGGGCCCTTCAGGCCAGCTAGGTCTTTGGGTCCTGGCTCCTTCGCTTTGGGAGCTGTTGCTGCAGTTGAGCATGTTGGCCAGAGAGTGCTTCTCGGGCCGCGAACTGTAACTTCCAGGTACCTCTCAGGTATACATGCCCAACGAAAGCCCCCAGACCCAAATGGACAGGGGCTGCTTGGGGGCCCCCTGGGGGCCCTTCAGGCCAGCTAGGTCTTTGGGTCCTGGCTCCTTCGCTTTGGGAGCTGTTGCTGCAGTTGGGCATGTTGGCCGGAGAGTGCTTCTCGGGCCGCGAACTGCAACCTTGCAGGAATCTCCCAGGTTCCATGCCCAACGAAAGCCCCCAGACCCAAATGGAGAGGGGCTGCTTGGGGGCCCCCTGGGGGCCCTTCAGGCCAGCTAGGTCTTTGGGTCCTGGCTCCTTCGCTTTGGGAGCTGTTGCTGCAGTTGGGCATGTTGGCCGGAGAGTGCTTCTCGGGCCGCAAACTGCAACCTTGCAGGAATCTCCCAGGTTCCCGGCCCAACGAAAGCCCCCAGACCCAAATTGAGAGGGGCTGCTTGGGGGCCCCCTGGGGGCCCTTCAGGCCAGCTAGGTCTTTGGGTCCTGGCTCCTTCGGTTTGGGAGCTGTTGCTGCAGTTGTGCATGTTGGCCGGAGAGTGCTTCTCGGGCCGCGAACTGCAACCTTGCAGGAATCTCCCAGGTTCCCGGCCCAACGAAAGCCCCCAGACCCAAATGGAGAGGGGCTGCTTGGGGGCCCCCTGGGGGCCCTTCAGGCCAGCTAGGTCTTTGGGTCCTGGCTCCTTCGGTTTGGGAGCTGTTGCTGCAGTTGAGCATGTTGGCCGGAGAGTGCTTCTCGGGCCGCGAACTGTAATCTTGCAGGTACATCTCAGGTATCCATGCCCAACGAAAGCCCCCAGACCCAAATGGAGAGGGGCTGCTTGGGGGACCCCTGGGGGCCCTTCAGGCCAGCTAGGTCTTTGGGTCCTGGCTCCTTCGGTTTGGGAGCTGTTGCTGCAGTTGGGCATGTTGGCCGGAGAGTGCTTCTCGGGCCGCAAACTGCAACCTTGCAGGATTCTCCCAGGTTCCCGGCCCAACGAAAACCCCCAGACCCAAATGGAGAGGGGCTGCTTGGGGGCCCCCTGGGGGCCCTTCAGGCCAGCTAGGTCTTTGGGTCCTGGCTCCTTCGGTTTGGGAGCTGTCGCTGCAGTTGGGCATGTTGGCCGGAGAGTGCTTCTCCGGCCGCGAACTGCAACCTTGCAGCAATCTCCCAGGTTCCCGGCCCAACGAAAGCCCACAGACCCAAATTGAGAGGGGCTGCTTGGGGGCCCCCTGGGGGCCCTTCAGGCCAGCTAGGTCTTTGGGTCCTGGCTCCTTCGGTTTGGGAGCTGTTGCTGCAGTTGGGCATGTTGGCCGGAGAGTGCTTCTCGGGCCGCGAACTGCAACCTTGCAGGAATCTCCCAGGTTCCCCGCCCAACGAAAGCCCCCAGACCCAAATGGAGAGGGGCTGCTTGGGGGCCCCCTGGGGGCCCTTCAGGCCAGCTAGGTCTTTGGGTCCTGGCTCCTTCGCTTTGGGAGCTGTTGCTGCAGTTGGGCATGTTGGCCGGAGAGTGCTTCTCGGGCCGCGAACTGCAACCTTGCAGGTACCTCTCAGGTTCCCGGCCCAACGAAAACCCACAGACCCAAATGGAGAGGGGCTGCTTGGGAGCCCCCTGGGGGCCCTTCAGGCCAGCTAGGTCTTTGGGTCCTGGCTCCTTCGCTTTGGGAGCTGTTGCTGGATATTGGGCATGTTGGCCGGAGAGTGCTTCTCGGGCCGCGAACTGCAACCTTGCATGAATCTCCCAGGTTCCCGGCCCAACGAAAGCCCCCAGACCCAAATTGAGAGGGGCTGCTTGGGGGCCCCCTGGGGGCACTTCAGGCCAGCTAGGTCTTTGGGTCCTGGCTCCTTCGCTTTGGGAGCTGTTGCTGCAGTTGGGCATGTTGGCCGGAGAGTGCTTCTCGGGCTGCGAACTGCAACCTTGCAGGTACCTCTCAGGTATAAATGCCCAACGAAAGCCCCCAGACCCAAATTGAGAGGGGCTACTTGGGGGCCCCCTGGGGGCCCTTCAGGCCAGCTAGGTCTTTGTGTCCTGGCTCATTCGGTTTGGGAGCTGTTGCTGGATATTGGGCATGTTGGCCGGAGAGTGCTTCTCGGGCCGCGAACTGCAACCTTGCAGGAATCTCCCAGGTTCCCCCCCCAACGAAAGCCCCCAGACCCAAATTGAGAGGGGCTGCTTGGGGGCCCCCTGGGGGCCCTTCAGGCCAGCTAGGTCTTTGGGTCCTGGCTCCTTCGGTTTGGGAGCTGTTGCTGCAGTTGGGCATGTTGGCCGGAGAGTGCTTCTCGGGCCGCGAACTGCAACCTTGCAGGAATCTCCCAGGTTCCCGGCCCAACGAAAGCCCCCAGACCCAAATGGAGAGGGTCTGCTTGGGGGCCCCCTGGGGGCCCTTCAGGCCAGCTAGGTCTTTGGGTCCTGGCTCCTTCGGTTTGGGAGCTGTTGCTGCAGTTGGGCATGTTGGCCGGAGAGTGCTTCTCCGGCCGCGAACTGCAACCTTGCAGGAATCTCCCAGGTTCCATGCCCAACGAAAGCCCCCAGACCCAAATTAAGAGGGGCTGCTTGGGGGCCCCCTGGGGGCCCTTCAGGCCAGCTAGGTCTTTGGGTCCTGGCTCCTTCGCTTTGGGAGCTGTTGCTGCAGTTGGGCATGTTGGCCGGAGAGTGCTTCTCGGGCCGCGAACTGCAACCTTGCAGGATTCTCCCAGGCTCCCGGCCCAACGAAAACCCCCAGACCCAAATGGAGAGGGGCTGCTTAGGGGCCCCCTGGGGGCCCTTCAGGCCAGCTAGGTCTTTGGGTCCTGGCTCCTTCGCTTTGGGAGCTGTTGCTGCAGTTGAGCATGTTGGCCGGAGAGTGCTTCTCGGGCCGCGAACTGTAACTTCCAGGTACCTCTCAGGTATACATGCCCAACGAAAGCCCCCAGACCCAAATGGAGAGGGGCTGCTTGGTGGCCTTCTGGGGGCCCTTCAGGCCAGCTAGGTCTTTGGGTCCTGGCTCCTTCGCTTTGGGAGCTGTTGCTGGATATTGGACACGTTGGCCGGAGAGTGCTTCTCGGGCTGCGAACTGCAACCTTGCTGGTATCTCCCAGGTTCTCAGCCTAAAGAAAGCCCCCAGACCCAAATGGAGAGGGGCTGCTTGGGGGCCCCCTGGGGGCCCTTCAGGCCAGCTAGGTCTTTGGGTCCTGGCTCCTTCGCTTTGGGAGCTGTTGCTGCAGTTGGGCATGTTGGCCGGAGAGTGCTTCTCGGGCCGCGAACTGCAACCTTGCAGGATTCTCCCAGGTTCCCGGCCCAACGAAAGCCCCCAGACCCAAATGGAGAGGTGCTGCTTGGGGGCCCCCTGGGGGCCCTTCAGGCCAGCTAGGTCTTTGGGTCCTGGCTCCTTCGCTTTGGGAGCTGTTGCTGCAGTTGGGCATGTTGGCCGGAGAGTGCTTCTCGGGCCGCGAACTGCAACCTTGCAGGATTCTCCCAGGTTCCCGGCCCAACGAAAGCCCCCAGACCCAAATGGAGAGGGGCTGCTTGGGGCCCCCCTGGGGGCCCTTCAGGCCAGCTAGGTCTTTGGGTCCTGGCTCCTTCGGTTTGGGAGCTGTTGCTGCAGTTGGGCATGTTGGCCGGAGAGTGCTTCTCGGGCCGCCAACTGCAACCTTGCAGGTACCTCCCAGGTTCCCGGCCCAACGAAAACCCCCAGACCCAAATGGAGAGGGGCTGCTTGGGGGCCCCCTGGGGGCCCTTCAGGCCAGCTAGGTCTTTGGGTCCTGGCTCCTTCGCTTTGGGAGCTGTTGCTGCAATTGAGCATGTTGGCCAGAGAGTGCTTCTCGGGCCGCGAACTGTAACTTCCAGGTACCTCTCAGGTATACATGCCCAACGAAAGCCCCCAGACCCAAATGGAGAGGGGCTGCTTGGGGGCCCCCTGGGGGCCCTTCAGGCCAGCTAGGTCTTTGGGTCCTGGCTCCTTCGGTTTGGGAGCTGTTGCTGCAGTTGGGCATGTTGGCCGGAGAGTGCTTCTCGGGCCGCGAACTGCAACCTTGCAGGAATCTCCCAGGTTCCATGCCCAACGAAAGCCCCCAGACCCAAATGGAGAGGGGCTGCTTGGGGGCCCCCTGGGGGCCCTTCAGGCCAGCTAGGTCTTTGGGTCCTGGCTCCTTCGCTTTGGGAGCTGTTGCTGCAGTTGGGCATGTTGGCCGGAGAGTGCTTCTCGGGCCGCAAACTGCAACCTTGCAGGAATCTCCCAGGTTCCCGGCCCAACGAAAGCCCCCAGACCCAAATTGAGAGGGGCTGCTTGGGGGCCCCCTGGGGGCCCTTCAGGCCAGCTAGGTCTTTGGGTCCTGGCTCCTTCGGTTTGGGAGCTGTTGCTGCAGTTGGGCATGTTGGCCGGAGAGTGCTTCTCGGGCCGCGAACTGCAACCTTGCAGGAATCTCCCAGGTTCCCGGCCCAACGAAAGCCCCCAGACCCAAATTGAGAGGGGCTGCTTGGGGGCCCCCTGGGGGCCCTTCAGGCCAGCTAGGTCTTTGGGTCCTGGCTCCTTCGGTTTGGGAGCTGTTGCTGCAGTTGAGCATGTTGGCCGGAGAGTGCTTCTCGGGCCGCGAACTGTAATCTTGCAGGTACATCTCAGGTATCCATGCCCAACGAAAGCCCCCAGACCCAAATGGAGAGGGGCTGCTTGGGGGCCCCCTGGGGGCCCTTCAGGCCAGCTAGGTCTTTGGGTCCTGGCTCCTTCGCTTTGGGAGCTGTTGCTGGATATTGGGCATGTTGGAGGGAGAGTGCTTCTCGGGCCGCGAACTGCAACCTTGCAGGTACGTCTCAGGTATCCATGCCCAACGAAAGCCCCCAGACCCAAATGGAGATGGGCTGCTTGGGGGACCCCTGGGGGCCCTTCAGGCCAGCTAGGTCTTTGGGTCCTGGCTCCTTCGGTTTGGGAGCTGTTGCTGCAGTTGGGCATGTTGGCCGGAGAGTGCTTCTCGGGCCGCAAACTGCAACCTTGCAGGATTCTCCCAGGTTCCCGGCCCAACGAAAACCCCCAGACCCAAATGGAGAGGGGCTGCTTGGGGGCCCCCTGGGGGCCCTTCAGGCCAGCTAGGTCTTTGGGTCCTGGCTCCTTCGGTTTGGGAGCTGTCGCTGCAGTTGGGCATGTTGGCCGGAGAGTGCTTCTCCGGCCGCGAACTGCAACCTTGCAGGAATCTCCCAGGTTCCCGGCCCAACGAAAGCCCACAGACCCAAATTGAGAGGGGCTGCTTGGGGGCCCCCTGGGGGCCCTTCAGGCCAGCTAGGTCTTTGGGTCCTGGCTCCTTCGGTTTGGGAGCTGTTGCTGCAGTTGGGCATGTTGGCCGGAGAGTGCTTCTCGGGCCGCGAACTGCAACCTTGCAGGAATCTCCCAGGTTCCCCGCCCAACGAAAGCCCCCAGACCCAAATTGAGAGGGGCTGCTTGGGGGCCCCCTGGGGGCCCTTCAGGCCAGCTAGGTCTTTGGGTCCTGGCTCCTTCGCTTTGGGAGCTGTTGCTGCAGTTGGGCATGTTGGCCGGAGAGTGCTTCTCGGGCCGCGAACTGCAACCTTGCAGGTACCTCTCAGGTTCCCGGCCCAACGAAAACCCACAGACCCAAATGGAGAGGGGCTGCTTGGGAGCCCCCTGGGGGCCCTTCAGGCCAGCTAGGTCTTTGGGTCCTGGCTCCTTCGCTTTGGGAGCTGTTGCTGGATATTGGGCATGTTGGCCGGAGAGTGCTTCTCGGGCCGCGAACTGCAACCTTGCATGAATCTCCCAGGTTCCCGGCCCAACGAAAGCCCCCAGACCCAAATTGAGAGGGGCTGCTTGGGGGCCCCCTGGGGGCACTTCAGGCCAGCTAGGTCTTTGGGTCCTGGCTCCTTCGCTTTGGGAGCTGTTGCTGCAGTTGGGCATGTTGGCCGGAGAGTGCTTCTCGGGCTGCGAACTGCAACCTTGCAGGTACCTCTCAGGTATAAATGCCCAACGAAAGCCCCCAGACCCAAATGGAGAGGGGCTGCTTGGGGGCCCCCTGGGGGCCCTTCAGGCCAGCTAGGTCTTTGTGTCCTGGCTCATTCGGTTTGGGAGCTGTTGCTGGATATTGGGCATGTTGGCCGGAGAGTGCTTCTCGGGCCGCGAACTGCAACCTTGCAGGAATCTCCCAGGTTCCCCCCCCAACGAAAGCCCCCAGACCCAAATTGAGAGGGGCTGCTTGGGGGCCCCCTGGGGGCCCTTCAGGCCAGCTAGGTCTTTGGGTCCTGGCTCCTTCGGTTTGGGAGCTGTTGCTGCAGTTGGGCATGTTGGCCGGAGAGTGCTTCTCGGGCCGCGAACTGCAACCTTGCAGGAATCTCCCAGGTTCCCGGCCCAACGAAAGCCCCCAGACCCAAATGGAGAGGGGCTGCTTGGGGGCCCCCTGGGGGCCCTTCAGGCCAGCTAGGTCTTTGGGTCCTGGCTCCTTCGGTTTGGGAGCTGTTGCTGCAGTTGGGCATGTTGGCCGGAGAGTGCTTCTCGGGCCGCGAACTGCAACCTTGCAGGATTCTCCCAGGCTCCCGGCCCAACGAAAACCCCCAGACCCAAATGGAGAGGGGCTGCTTAGGGGCCCCCTGGGGGCCCTTCAGGCCAGCTAGGTCTTTGGGTCCTGGCTCCTTCGCTTTGGGAGCTGTTGCTGCAGTTGAGCATGTTGGCCGGAGAGTGCTTCTCGGGCCGCGAACTGTAACTTCCAGGTACCTCTCAGGTATACATGCCCAACGAAAGCCCCCAGACCCAAATGGAGAGGGGCTGCTTGGTGGCCTTCTGGGGGCCCTTCAGGCCAGCTAGGTCTTTGGGTCCTGGCTCCTTCGCTTTGGGAGCTGTTGCTGGATATTGGACACGTTGGCCGGAGAGTGCTTCTCGGGCTGCGAACTGCAACCTTGCTGGTATCTCCCAGGTTCTCAGCCTAAAGAAAGCCCCCAGACCCAAATGGAGAGGGGCTGCTTGGGGGCCCCCTGGGGGCCCTTCAGGCCAGCTAGGTCTTTGGGTCCTGGCTCCTTCGGTTTGGGAGCTGTTGCTGCAGTTGGGCATGTTGGCCGGAGAGTGCTTCTCCGGCCGCGAACTGCAACCTTGCAGGATTCTCCCAGGTTCCCGGCCCAACGAAAGCCCCCAGACCCAAATGGAGAGGGGCTGCTTGGGGGCCCCCTGGGGGCCCTTCAGGCCAGCTAGGTCTTTGGGTCCTGGCTCCTTCGCTTTGGGAGCTGTTGCTGCAGTTGGGCATGTTGGCCGGAGAGTGCTTCTCGGGCCGCGAACTGCAACCTTGCATGAATCTCCCAGGTTCCCCGCCCAACGAAAGCCCCCAGACCCAAATGGAGAGGGGCTGCTTGGGGACCCCCTGGGGGCCCTTCAGGCCAGCTAGGTCTTTGGGTCCTGGCTCCTTCGCTTTGGGAGCTGTTGCTGCAGTTGGGCATGTTGGCCGGAGAGTGCTTCTCGGGCCGCGAACTGCAACCTTGCAGGATTCTCCCAGGTTCCCGGCCCAACGAAAGCCCCCAGACCCAAATTGAGAGGGGCTGCTTGGGGCCCCCCTGGGGGCCCTTCAGGCCAGCTAGGTCTTTGGGTCCTGGCTCCTTCGCTTTGGGAGCTGTTGCTGGATATTGGGCATGTTGGCCGGAGAGTGCTTCTCGGGCTGCGAACTGCAACCTTGCTGGTATCTCCCAGGTTCTCAGCCTAAAGAAAGCCCCCAGACCCAAATTGAGAGGGGCTGCTTGGGGGCCCCCTGGGGGCCCTTCAGGCCAGCTAGGTCTTTGGGTCCTGGCTCCTTCGCTTTGGGAGCTGTTGCTGCAGTTGGGCATGTTGGCCGGAGAGTGCTTCTCGGGCCGCAAACTGCAACCTTGCAGGAATATCCCAGGTTCCCGGCCCAACGAAAGCCCCCAGACCCAAATTGAGAGGGGCTGCTTGGGGGCCCCCTGGGGGCCCTTCAGGCCAGCTAGGTCTTTGGGTCCTGGCTCCTTCGGTTTGGGAGCTGTTGCTGCAGTTTGGCATGTTGGCCGGAGAGTGCTTCTCGGGCCGCGAACTGCAACCTTGCAGGAATCTCCCAGGTTCCCGGCCCAACGAAAGCCCCCAGACCCAAATGGAGAGGGGCTGCTTGGGGGCCCCCTGGGGGCCCTTCAGGCCAGCTAGCTCTTTGGGTCCTGGCTCCTTCGCTTTGGGAGCTGTTGCTGCAGTTGGGCATGTTGGCCGGAGAGTGCTTCTCGGGCCGCGAACTGTAATCTTGCAGGTACATCTCAGGTATCCATGCCCAACGAAAGCCCCCAGACCCAAATGGAGAGGGGTTGCTTGGGGGCCCCCTGGGGGCCCTTCAGGCCAGCTAGGTCTTTGGGTCCTGGCTCCTTCGCTTTGGGAGCTGTTGCTGGATATTGGGCATGTTGGCTGGAGAGTGCTTCTCGGGCCGCGAACTGCAACCTTGCAGGTACCTCTCAGGTATCCATGCCCAACGAAAGCCCCCAGACCCAAATGGAGATGGGCTGCTTGGGGGCCCCCTGGGGGCCCTTCAGGCCAGCTAGGTCTTTGGGTCCTGGCTCCTTCGGTTTGGGAGCTGTTGCTGCAGTTGGGCATGTTGGCCGGAGAGTGCTTCTCGGGCCGCGAACTGCAACCTTGCAGGTACCTCTCAGGTTCCATGCCCAACGAAAACCCACAGACCCAAATGGAGATGGGCTGCTTGGGAGCCCCCTGGGGGCCCTTCAGGCCAGCTAGGTCTTTGGGTCCTGGCTCCTTCGCTTTGGGAGCTGTTGCTGGATATTGGGCATGTTGGCCGGAGAGTGCTTCTCCGGCCGCGAACTGCAACCTTGCAGGAATCTCCCAGGTTCCCGGCCCAACAAAAGCCCCCAGACCCAAATTGAGAGGGGCTGCTTGGGGGCCCCCTGGGGGCACTTCAGGCCAGCTAGGTCTTTGGGTCCTGGCTCCTTCGCTTTGGGAGCTGTTGCTGCAGTTGGGCATGTTGGCCGGAGAGTGCTTCTCGGGCTGCGAACTGCAACCTTGCAGGTACCTCTCAGGTATAAATGCCCAACGAAAGCCCCCAGACCCAAATTGAGAGGGGCTACTTGGGGGCCCCCTGGGGGCCCTTCAGGCCAGCTAGGTCTTTGTGTCCTGGCTCATTCGGTTTGGGAGCTGTTGCTGCAGTTGGGCATGTTGGCCGGAGAGTGCTTCTCGGGCCGCGAACTGCAACCTTGCAGGAATCTCCCAGGTTCCCGGCCCAACAGAAGCCCCCAGACCCAAATGGAGAGGGGCTACTTGGGGGCCCCCTGGGGGCCCTTCAGGCCAGCTAGGTCTTTGGGTCCTGGCTCCTTCGGTTTGGGAGCTGTTGCTGCAGTTGGGCATGTTGGCCGGAGAGTGCTTCTCCGGCCGCGAACTGCAACCTTGCAGGTACCTCCCAGGTTCCCGGCCCAACTAAAGCCCCCAGACCCAAATGGAGAGGAGCTCCTTGGGGGCCCCCTGGGGGCCCTTCAGGCCAGCTAGGTCTTTGGGTCCTGGCTCCTTCGGTTTGGGAGCTGTTGCTGCAGTTGGGCATGTTGGCCGGAGAGTGCTTCTCGGGCCGCGAACTGCAACCTTGCAGGATTCTCCCAGGTTCCCGGCCCAACGAAAGCCCCCAGTCCCAAATGGAGAGGGGCTGCTTGGGGGCCCCCTGGGGGCCCTTCAGGCCAGCTAGGTCTTTGGGTCCTGGCTCCTTCGCTTTGGGAGCTGTTGCTGCAGTTGGGCATGTTGGCCGGAGAGTGCTTCTCGGCCCGCGAACTGCAACCTTACAGGATTCTCCCAGGTTCCCGGCCCAACGAAAGCCCCCAGACCCAAATTGAGAGGGGCTGCTTGGGGCCCCCCTGGGGGCCCTTCAGGCCAGCTAGGTCTTTGGGTCCTGGCTCCTTCGGTTTGGGAGCTGTTGCTGCAGTTGGGCATGTTGGCCGGAGAGTGCTTCTCGGGCCGCCAACTGCAACCTTGCAGGTACCTCCCAGGTTCCCGGCCCAACGAAAACCCCCAGACCCAAATGGAGAGGGGCTGCTTGGGGGCCCCCTGGGGGCCCTTCAGGCCAGCTAGGTCTTTGGGTCCTGGCTCCTTCGCTTTGGGAGCTGTTGCTGCAGTTGAGCATGTTGGCCAGAGAGTGCTTCTCGGGCCGCGAACTGTAACTTCCAGGTACCTCTCAGGTATACATGCCCAACGAAAGCCCCCAGACCCAAATGGAGAGGGGCTGCTTGGGGGCCCCCTGGGGGCCCTTCAGGCCAGCTAGGTCTTTGGGTCCTGGCTCCTTCGGTTTGGGATCTGTTGCTGCAGTTGGGCATGTTGGCCGGAGAGTGCTTCTCGGGCCGCGAACTGCAACCTTGCAGGAATCTCCCAGGTTCCCGGCCCAACGAAAGCCCCCAGACCCAAATGGAGAGGGGCTGCTTGGGGGCCGCCTGGGGGCCCTTCAGGCCAGCTAGGTCTTTGGGTCCTGGCTCCTTCGGTTTGGGAGCTGTTGCTGCAGTTGGGCATGTTGGCCGGAGAGTGCTTCTCGGGCCGCAAACTGCAACCTTGCAGGAATCTCCCAGGTTCCCGGCCCAACGAAAGCCCCCAGACCCAAATTGAGAGGGGCTGCTTGGGGGCCCCCTGGGGGCCCTTCAGGCCAGCTAGCTCTTTGGGTCCTGGCTCCTTCGGTTTGGGAGCTGTTGCTGCAGTTGGGCATGTTGGCCGGAGAGTGCTTCTCGGGCCGCGAACTGCAACCTTGCAGGAATCTCCCAGGTTCCCGGCCCAACGAAAGCCCCCAGACCCAAATGGAGATGGGCTGCTTGGGGGCCCCCTGGGGGCCCTTCAGGCCAGCTAGGTCTTTGGGTCCTGGCTCCTTCGCTTTGGGAGCTGTTGCTGCAGTTGGGCATGTTGGCCGGAGAGTGCTTCTCGGGCCGCGAACTGCAACCTTGCAGGTACCTCTCAGGTTCCCGGCCCAACGAAAACCCCCAGACCCAAATGGAGAGGGGCTGCTTGGGAGCCCCCTGGGGGCCCTTCAGGCCAGCTAGGTCTTTGGGTCCTGGCTCATTCGCTTTGGGAGCTGTTGCTGGATATTGGGCATGTTGGCCGGAGAGTGCTTCTCGGGCCGCGAACTGTAATCTTGCAGGAATCTCCCAGGTTCCCGGCCCAACGAAAGCCCCCAGACCCAAATGGAGAGGGGCTGCTTGGGGGCCGCCTGGGGGCCCTTCAGGCCAGCTAGCTCTTTGGGTCCTGGCTCCTTCGGTTTGGGAGCTGTTGCTGCAGTTGGGCATGTTGGCCGGAGAGTGCTTCTCGGGCCGCGAACTGCAACCTTGCAGGTACCTCTCAGGTTCCCGGCCCAACGAAAACCCCCAGACCCAAATGGAGAGGGGCTGCTTGGGAGCCCCCTGGGGGCCCTTCAGGCCAGCTAGGTCTTTGGGTCCTGGCTCATTCGCTTTGGGAGCTGTTGCTGGATATTGGGCATGTTGGCCGGAGAGTGCTTCTCGGGCCGCGAACTGTAATCTTGCAGGAATCTCCCAGGTTCCCGGCCCAACGAAAGCCCCCAGACCCAAATGGAGAGGGGCTGCTTGGGGGCCGCCTGGGGGCCCTTCAGGCCAGCTAGGTCTTTGGGTCCTGGCTCCTTCGGTTTGGGAGCTGTTGCTGCAGTTGGGCATGTTGGCCGGAGAGTGCTTCTCGGGCCGCAAACTGCAACCTTGCAGGAATCTCCCAGGTTCCCGGCCCAACGAAAGCCCCCAGACCCAAATGGAGATGGGCTGCTTGGGGGCCCCCTGGGGGCCCTTCAGGCCAGCTAGGTCTTTGGGTCCTGGCTCCTTCGCTTTGGGAGCTGTTGCTGCAGTTGGGCATGTTGGCCGGAGAGTGCTTCTCGGGCCGCGAACTGCAACCTTGCAGGTACCTCTCAGGTTCCCGGCCCAACGAAAACCCCCAGACCCAAATGGAGAGGGGCTGCTTGGGAGCCCCCTGGGGGCCCTTCAGGCCAGCTAGGTCTTTGGGTCCTGGCTCATTCGCTTTGGGAGCTGTTGCTGGATATTGGGCATGTTGGCCGGAGAGTGCTTCTCGGGCCGCGAACTGTAATCTTGCAGGAATCTCCCAGGTTCCCGGCCCAACGAAAGCCCCCAGACCCAAATTGAGAGGGGCTGCTTGGGGGCCCCCTGGGGGCACTTCAGGCCAGCTAGGTCTTTGGGTCCTGGCTCCTTCGCTTTGGGAGCTGTTGCTGCAGTTGGGCATGTTGGCCGGAGAGTGCTTCTCGGGCCGCGAACTGCAACCTTGCAGGTACCTCCCAGGTTCCCGGCCCAACTAAAGCCCCCAGACCCAAATTGAGAGGGGCTGCTTGGGGGCCCCCTGGGGGCCCTTCAGGCCAGCTAGGTCTTTGGGTCCTGGCTCCTTCGGTTTGGGAGCTGTTGCTGCAGTTGGGCATGTTGGCCGGAGAGTGCTTCTCGGGCCGCGAACTGCAACCTTGCAGGAATCTCCCAGGTTCCCGGCCCAACGAAAGCCCCCAGACCCAAATGGAGAGGGGCTGCTTGGGGGCCCCCTGGGGGCCCTTCAGGCCACCTAGCTCTTTGGGTCCTGGCTCCTTCGCTTTGGGAGCTGTTGCTGCAGTTGAGCATGTTGGCCGGAGAGTGCTTCTCGGGCCGCGAAATGTAATCTTGCAGGTACCTCTCAGGTTCCATGCCCAACGAAAACCCCCAGACCCAAATGGAGAGGGGCTGCTTGGGAGCCCCCTGGGGGCCCTTCAGGCCAGCTAGGTCTTTGGGTCCTGGCTCCTTCGGTTTGGGAGCTGTTGCTGCAGTTGGGCATGTTGGCCAGAGAGTGCTTCTCGGGCCGCCAACTGCAACCTTGCAGGTACCTCCCAGGTTCCCGGCCCAACGAAAACCCCCAGACCCAAATGGAGAGGGGCTGCTTGGGGGCCCCCTGGGGGCCCTTCAGGCCAGCTAGGTCTTTGGGTCCTGGCTCCTTCGCTTTGGGAGCTGTTGCTGCAGTTGGGCATGTTGGCCAGAGAGTGCTTCTCGGGCCGCGAACTGTAACTTCCAGGTACCTCTCAGGTATACATGCCCAACGAAAGCCCCCAGACCCAAATTGAGAGGGGCTGCTTGGGGGCCCCCTGGGGGCCCTTCAGGCCAGCTAGGTCTTTGGGTCCTGGCTCCTTCGGTTTGGGAGCTGTTGCTGCAGTTGGGCATGTTGGCCGGAGAGTGCTTCTCGGGCCGCGAACTGCAACCTTGCAGGAATCTCCCAGGTATCCATGCCCAACGAAAGCCCCCAGACCCAAATGGAGAGGGGCTGCTTGGGGGCCCCCTGGGGGCCCTTCAGGCCAGCTAGGTCTTTGGGTCCTGGCTCCTTCGCTTTGGGAGCTGTTGCTGCAGTTGGGCATGTTGGCCGGAGAGTGCTTCTCGGGCCGCAAACTGCAACCTTGCAGGAATATCCCAGGTTCCCGGCCCAACGAAAGCCCCCAGACCCAAATTGAGAGGGGCTGCTTGGGGGCCCCCTGGGGGCCCTTCAGGCCAGCTAGGTCTTTGGGTCCTGGCTCCTTCGCTTTGGGAGCTGTTGCTGCAGTTGGGCATGTTGGCCGGAGAGTGCTTCTCGGGCCGCGAACTGCAACCTTGCAGGAATCTCCCAGGTTCCCGGCCCAACGAAAGCCCCCAGACCCAAATGGAGAGGGGCTGCTTGGGGGCCCCCTGGGGGCCCTTCAGGCCAGCTAGGTCTTTGGGTCCTGGCTCCTTCGCTTTGGGAGCTGTTGCTGCAGTTGGGCATGTTGGCCGGAGAGTGCTTCTCGGGCCGCGAACTGCAACCTTGCAGGTACCTCTCAGGTTCCGTGCCCAACGAAAACCCCCAGACCCAAATGGAGAGGGGCTGCTTGGGAGCCCCCTGGGGGCCCTTCAGGCCAGCTAGGTCTTTGGGTCCTGGCTCCTTCGCTTTGGGAGCTGTTGCTGGATATTGGGCATGTTGGCCGGAGAGTGCTTCTCCGGCCGCGAACTGCAACCTTGCAGGAATCTCCCAGGTTCCCGGCCCAACGAAAGCCCCCAGACCCAAATTGAGAGGGGCTGCTTGGGGGCCCCCTGGGGGCCCTTCAGGCCAGCTAGGTCTTTGGGTCCTGGCTCCTTCGCTTTGGGAGCTGTTGCTGCAGTTGGGCATGTTGGCCGGAGAGTGCTTCTCGGGCCGCGAACTGCAACCTTGCAGGTACCTCTCAGGTATAAATGCCCAACGAAAGCCCCCAGACCCAAATTGAGAGGGGCTACTTGGGGGCCCCCTGGGGGCCCTTCAGGCCAGCTAGGTCTTTGTGTCCTGGCTCATTCGGTTTGGGAGCTGTTGCTGCAGTTGGGCATGTTGGCCGGAGAGTGCTTCTCGGGCCGCGAACTGCAACCTTGCAGGAATCTCCCAGGTTCCCGGCCCAACAGAAGCCCCCAGACCCAAATGGAGAGGGGCTGCTTGGGGGCCGCCTGGGGGCCCTTCAGGCCAGCTAGGTCTTTGGGTCCTGGCTCCTTCGCTTTGGGAGCTGTTGCTGCAGTTGGGCATGTTGGCCGGAGAGTGCTTCTCGGGCCGCGAACTGCAACCTTGCAGGAATCTCCCAGGTTCCAGGCCCAACGAAAGCCCCCAGACCCAAATTGAGAGGGGCTGCTTGGGGGCCCCCTGGGGGCCCTTCAGGCCAGCTAGGTCTTTGGGTCCTGGCTCCTTCGGTTTGGGAGCTGTTGCTGCAGTTGGGCATGTTGGCCGGAGAGTGCTTCTCGGGCCGCGAACTGCAACCTTGCAGGATTCTCCCAGGTTCCCGGCCCAACGAAAACCCCCAGACCCAAATGGAGATGGGCTGCTTGGGAGCCCCCTGGGGGCCCTTCAGGCCAGCTAGGTCTTTGGGTCCTGGCTCCTTCGCTTTGGGAGCTGTTGCTGCAGTTGGGCATGTTGGCCGGAGAGTGCTTCTCGGGCCGCGAACTGCAACCTTGCAGGAATCTCCCAGGTTCCCGGCCCAACGAAAGCCCCCAGACCCAAATTGAGAGGGGCTGCTTGGGGGCCCCCTGGGGGCACTTCAGGCCAGCTAGGTCTTTGGGTCCTGGCTCCTTCGCTTTGGGAGCTGTTGCTGCAGTTGGGCATGTTGGCCGGAGAGTGCTTCTCGGGCCGCGAACTGCAACCTTGCAGGTACCTCTCATGTATACATGCCCAACGAAAGCCCCCAGACCCAAATTGAGAGGGGCTACTTGGGGGCCCCCTGGGGGCCCTTCAGGCCAGCTAGGTCTTTGTGTCCTGGCTCATTCGGTTTGGGAGCTGTTGCTGCAGTTGGGCATGTTGGCCGGAGAGTGCTTCTCAGGCCGCGAACTGCAACCTTGCAGGAATCTCCCAGGTTCCCGGCCCAACAGAAGCCCCGAGACCCAAATGGAGAGGGGCTGCTTGGGGGCCCCCTGGGGGCCCTTCAGGCCAGCTAGGTCTTTGGGTCCTGGCTCCTTCGGTTTGGGAGCTGTTGCTGCAGTTGGGCATGTTGGCCGGAGAGTGCTTCTCGGGCCGCGAACTGCAACCTTGCAGGTACCTCCCAGGTTCCCGGCCCAACTAAAGCCCCCAGACCCAAATGGAGAGGAGCTCCTTGGGGGCCCCCTGGGGGCCCTTCAGGCCAGCTAGGTCTTTGGGTCCTGGCTCCTTCGGTTTGGGAGCTGTTGCTGCAGTTGGGCATGTTGGCCGGAGAGTGCTTCTCGGGCCGCGAACTGCAACCTTGCAGGAATCTCCCAGGTTCCCGGCCCAACGAAAGCCCCCAGACCCAAATGGAGAGGGGCTGCTTGGGGGCCCCCTGGGGGCCCTTCAGGCCAGCTAGGTCTTTGGGTCCTGGCTCCTTCGCTTTGGGAGCTGTTGCTGCAGTTGGGCATGTTGGCCGGAGAGTGCTTCTCGGGCCGCGAACTGCAACCTTGCAGGATTCTCCCAGGTTCCCGGCCCAACGAAAACCCCCAGACCCAAATGGAGAGGGGCTGCTTGGGGGCCCCCTGGGGGCCCTTCAGGCCAGCTAGGTCTTTGGGTCCTGGCTCCTTCGCTTTGGGAGCTGTTGCTGCAGTTGGGCATGTTGGCCGGAGAGTGCTTCTCGGGCCGCGAACTGCAACCTTGCAGGTACCTCCCAGGTTCCCGGCCCAACTAAAGCCCCCAGACCCAAATTGAGAGGGGCTGCTTGGGGGCCCCCTGGGGGCCCTTCAGGCCAGCTAGGTCTTTGGGTCCTGGCTCCTTCGGTTTGGGAGCTGTTGCTGCAGTTGGGCATGTTGGCCGGAGAGTGCTTCTCGGGCCGCGAACTGCAACCTTGCAGGAATCTCCCAGGTTCCCGGCCCAACGAAAGCCCCCAGACCCAAATGGAGAGGGGCTGCTTGGGGGCCCCCTGGGGGCCCTTCAGGCCAGCTAGGTCTTTGGGTCCTGGCTCCTTCGCTTTGGGAGCTGTTGCTGCAGTTGAGCATGTTGGCCGGAGAGTGCTTCTCGGGCCGCGAAATGTAATCTTGCAGGTACATCTCAGGTATCCATGCCCAACGAAAGCCCCCAGACCCAAATGGAGAGGGGCTGCTTGGGGGACCCCTGGGGGCCCTTCAGGCCAGCTAGGTCTTTGGGTCCTGGCTCCTTCGCTTTGGGAGCTGTTGCTGCAGTTGGGCATGTTGGCCGGAGAGTGCTTCTCGGGCTGCGAACTGCAACCTTGCAGGTACCTCTCAGGTATCCATGCCCAACGAAAGCCCCCAGACCCAAATGGAGATGGGCTGCTTGGGGGCCCCCTGGGGGCCCTTCAGGCCAGCTAGGTCTTTGGGTCCTGGCTCCTTCGCTTTGGGAGCTGTTGCTGCAGTTGGGCATGTTGGCCGGAGAGTGCTTCTCGGGCCGCGAACTGCAACCTTGCAGGAATCTCCCAGGTTCCCCGCCCAACGAAAGCCCCCAGACCCAAATGGAGAGGGGCTGCTTGGGGGCCCCCTGGGGGCCCTTCAGGCCAGCTAGGTCTTTGGGTCCTGGCTCCTTCGGTTTGGGAGCTGTTGCTGCAGTTGGGCATGTTGGCCGGAGAGTGCTTCTCGGGCCGCGAACTGCAACCTTGCAGGTACCTCTCAGGTTCCATGCCCAACGAAAACCCCCAGACCCAAATGGAGAGGGGCTGCTTGGGAGCCCCCTGGGGGCCCTTCAGGCCAGCTAGGTCTTTGGGTCCTGGCTCCTTCGGTTTGGGAGCTGTTGCTGGATATTGGGCATGTTGGCCGGAGAGTGCTTCTCGGGCCGCCAACTGCAACCTTGCAGGTACCTCCCAGGTTCCCGGCCCAACGAAAACCCCCAGACCCAAATGGAGAGGGGCTGCTTGGGGGCCCCCTGGGGGCACTTCAGGCCAGCTAGGTCTTTGGGTCCTGGCTCCTTCGGTTTGGGAGCTGTTGCTGGATATTGGGCATGTTGGCCGGAGAGTGCTTCTCGGGCCGCGAACTGCAACCTTGCAGGTACCTCTCAGGTTCCATGCCCAACGAAAACCCCCAGACCCAAATGGAGAGGGGCTGCTTGGGGGCCCCCTGGGGGCCCTTCAGGCCAGCTAGGTCTTTGGGTCCTGGCTCCTTCGCTTTGGGAGCTGTTGCTGGATATTGGGCATGTTGGCCGGAGAGTGCTTCTCGGGCCGCGAACTGCAACCTTGCAGGAATCTCCCAGGTTCCCGGCCCAACGAAAGCCCCCAGACCCAAATTGAGAGGGGCTGCTTGGGGGCCCCCTGGGGGCACTTCAGGCCAGCTAGGTCTTTGGGTCCTGGCTCCTTCGCTTTGGGAGCTGTTGCTGCAGTTGGGCATGTTGGCCGGAGAGTGCTTCTCGGGCCGCGAACTGCAACCTTGCAGGTACCTCCCAGGTTCCCGGCCCAACTAAAGCCCCCAGACCCAAATTGAGAGGGGCTGCTTGGGGGCCCCCTGGGGGCCCTTCAGGCCAGCTAGGTCTTTGGGTCCTGGCTCCTTCGGTTTGGGAGCTGTTGCTGCAGTTGGGCATGTTGGCCGGAGAGTGCTTCTCGGGCCGCGAACTGCAACCTTGCAGGAATCTCCCAGGTTCCCGGCCCAACGAAAGCCCCCAGACCCAAATGGAGAGGGGCTGCTTGGGGGCCCCCTGGGGGCCCTTCAGGCCACCTAGCTCTTTGGGTCCTGGCTCCTTCGCTTTGGGAGCTGTTGCTGCAGTTGAGCATGTTGGCCGGAGAGTGCTTCTCGGGCCGCGAAATGTAATCTTGCAGGTACATCTCAGGTATCCATGCCCAACGAAAGCCCCCAGACCCAAATGGAGAGGGGCTGCTTGGGGGACCCCTGGGGGCCCTTCAGGCCAGCTAGGTCTTTGGGTCCTGGCTCCTTCGGTTTGGGAGCTGTTGCTGCAGTTGAGCATGTTGGCCGGAGAGTGCTTCTCGGGCTGCGAACTGCAACCTTGCAGGTACCTCTCAGGTATCCATGCCCAACGAAAGCCCCCAGACCCAAATGGAGATGGGCTGCTTGGGGGCCCCCTGGGGGCCCTTCAGGCCAGCTAGGTCTTTGGGTCCTGGCTCCTTCGGTTTGGGAGCTGTTGCTGCAGTTGGGCATGTTGGCCGGAGAGTGCTTCTCCGGCCGCGAACTGCAACCTTGCAGGTACCTCCCAGGTTCCCGGCCCAACTAAAGCCCCCAGACCCAAATGGAGAGGAGCTCCTTGGGGGCCCCCTGGGGGCCCTTCAGGCCAGCTAGGTCTTTGGGTCCTGGCTCCTTCGGTTTGGGAGCTGTTGCTGCAGTTGGGCATGTTGGCCGGAGAGTGCTTCTCGGGCCGCGAACTGCAACCTTGCAGGATTCTCCCAGGTTCCCGGCCCAACGAAAGCCCCCAGACCCAAATGGAGAGGGGCTGCTTGGGGGCCCCCTGGGGGCCCTTCAGGCCAGCTAGGTCTTTGGGTCCTGGCTCCTTCGCTTTGGGAGCTGTTGCTGCAGTTGGGCATGTTGGCCGGAGAGTG
Organism: Gallinula chloropus; assembly: GCF_964237585.1. Classification (NCBI taxonomy): domain Eukaryota; kingdom Metazoa; phylum Chordata; class Aves; order Gruiformes; family Rallidae; genus Gallinula; species Gallinula chloropus. The sequence continues at coordinate 48,522 of NW_028168817.1, forward strand.
CTTCTCGGCCCGCGAACTGCAACCTTACAGGATTCTCCCAGGTTCCCGGCCCAACGAAAGCCCCCAGACCCAAATTGAGAGGGGCTGCTTGGGGCCCCCCTGGGGGCCCTTCAGGCCAGCTAGGTCTTTGGGTCCTGGCTCCTTCGGTTTGGGAGCTGTTGCTGCAGTTGGGCATGTTGGCCGGAGAGTGCTTCTCGGGCCGCCAACTGCAACCTTGCAGGTACCTCCCAGGTTCCCGGCCCAACGAAAACCCCCAGACCCAAATGGAGAGGGGCTGCTTGGGGGCCCCCTGGGGGCCCTTCAGGCCAGCTAGGTCTTTGGGTCCTGGCTCCTTCGCTTTGGGAGCTGTTGCTGCAGTTGAGCATGTTGGCCAGAGAGTGCTTCTCGGGCCGCGAACTGTAACTTCCAGGTACCTCTCAGGTATACATGCCCAACGAAAGCCCCCAGACCCAAATGGAGAGGGGCTGCTTGGGGGCCCCCTGGGGGCCCTTCAGGCCAGCTAGGTCTTTGGGTCCTGGCTCCTTCGGTTTGGGATCTGTTGCTGCAGTTGGGCATGTTGGCCGGAGAGTGCTTCTCGGGCCGCGAACTGCAACCTTGCAGGAATCTCCCAGGTTCCCGGCCCAACGAAAGCCCCCAGACCCAAATGGAGAGGGGCTGCTTGGGGGCCCCCTGGGGGCCCTTCAGGCCAGCTAGGTCTTTGGGTCCTGGCTCCTTCGCTTTGGGAGCTGTTGCTGCAGTTGGGCATGTTGGCCGGAGAGTGCTTCTCGGGCCGCAAACTGCAACCTTGCAGGAATCTCCCAGGTTCCCGGCCCAACGAAAGCCCCCAGACCCAAATTGAGAGGGGCTGCTTGGGGGCCCCCTGGGGGCCCTTCAGGCCAGCTAGCTCTTTGGGTCCTGGCTCCTTCGGTTTGGGAGCTGTTGCTGCAGTTGGGCATGTTGGCCGGAGAGTGCTTCTCGGGCCGCGAACTGCAACCTTGCAGGAATCTCCCAGGTTCCCGGCCCAACGAAAGCCCCCAGACCCAAATGGAGATGGGCTGCTTGGGGGCCCCCTGGGGGCCCTTCAGGCCAGCTAGGTCTTTGGGTCCTGGCTCCTTCGCTTTGGGAGCTGTTGCTGCAGTTGGGCATGTTGGCCGGAGAGTGCTTCTCGGGCCGCGAACTGCAACCTTGCAGGTACCTCTCAGGTTCCCGGCCCAACGAAAACCCCCAGACCCAAATGGAGAGGGGCTGCTTGGGAGCCCCCTGGGGGCCCTTCAGGCCAGCTAGGTCTTTGGGTCCTGGCTCATTCGCTTTGGGAGCTGTTGCTGGATATTGGGCATGTTGGCCGGAGAGTGCTTCTCGGGCCGCGAACTGTAATCTTGCAGGAATCTCCCAGGTTCCCGGCCCAACGAAAGCCCCCAGACCCAAATGGAGAGGGGCTGCTTGGGGGCCGCCTGGGGGCCCTTCAGGCCAGCTAGCTCTTTGGGTCCTGGCTCCTTCGGTTTGGGAGCTGTTGCTGCAGTTGGGCATGTTGGCCGGAGAGTGCTTCTCGGGCCGCGAACTGCAACCTTGCAGGTACCTCTCAGGTTCCCGGCCCAACGAAAACCCCCAGACCCAAATGGAGAGGGGCTGCTTGGGAGCCCCCTGGGGGCCCTTCAGGCCAGCTAGGTCTTTGGGTCCTGGCTGCTTCGCTTTGGGAGCTGTTGCTGGATATTGGGCATGTTGGCCGGAGAGTGCTTCTCGGGCCGCGAACTGTAATCTTGCAGGAATCTCCCAGGTTCCCGGCCCAACGAAAGCCCCCAGACCCAAATGGAGAGGGGCTGCTTGGGGGCCGCCTGGGGGCCCTTCAGGCCAGCTAGGTCTTTGGGTCCTGGCTCCTTCGGTTTGGGAGCTGTTGCTGCAGTTGGGCATGTTGGCCGGAGAGTGCTTCTCGGGCCGCAAACTGCAACCTTGCAGGAATCTCCCAGGTTCCCGGCCCAACGAAAGCCCCCAGACCCAAATGGAGAGGGGCTGCTTGGGGGCCCCCTGGGGGCCCTTCAGGCCAGCTAGGTCTTTGGGTCCTGGCTCCTTCGCTTTGGGAGCTGTTGCTGCAGTTGGGCATGTTGGCCGGAGAGTGCTTCTCGGGCCGCGAACTGCAACCTTGCAGGTACCTCTCAGGTTCCCGGCCCAACGAAAACCCCCAGACCCAAATGGAGAGGGGCTGCTTGGGAGCCCCCTGGGGGCCCTTCAGGCCAGCTAGGTCTTTGGGTCCTGGCTCATTCGCTTTGGGAGCTGTTGCTGGATATTGGGCATGTTGGCCGGAGAGTGCTTCTCGGGCCGCGAACTGTAATCTTGCAGGAATCTCCCAGGTTCCCGGCCCAACGAAAGCCCCCAGACCCAAATTGAGAGGGGCTGCTTGGGGGCCCCCTGGGGGCACTTCAGGCCAGCTAGGTCTTTGGGTCCTGGCTCCTTCGCTTTGGGAGCTGTTGCTGCAGTTGGGCATGTTGGCCGGAGAGTGCTTCTCGGGCCGCGAACTGCAACCTTGCAGGTACCTCCCAGGTTCCCGGCCCAACTAAAGCCCCCAGACCCAAATTGAGAGGGGCTGCTTGGGGGCCCCCTGGGGGCCCTTCAGGCCAGCTAGGTCTTTGGGTCCTGGCTCCTTCGGTTTGGGAGCTGTTGCTGCAGTTGGGCATGTTGGCCGGAGAGTGCTTCTCGGGCCGCGAACTGCAACCTTGCAGGAATCTCCCAGGTTCCCGGCCCAACGAAAGCCCCCAGACCCAAATGGAGAGGGGCTGCTTGGGGGCCCCCTGGGGGCCCTTCAGGCCACCTAGCTCTTTGGGTCCTGGCTCCTTCGCTTTGGGAGCTGTTGCTGCAGTTGAGCATGTTGGCCGGAGAGTGCTTCTCGGGCCGCGAAATGTAATCTTGCAGGTACCTCTCAGGTTCCATGCCCAACGAAAACCCCCAGACCCAAATGGAGAGGGGCTGCTTGGGAGCCCCCTGGGGGCCCTTCAGGCCAGCTAGGTCTTTGGGTCCTGGCTCCTTCGGTTTGGGAGCTGTTGCTGCAGTTGGGCATGTTGGCCAGAGAGTGCTTCTCGGGCCGCCAACTGCAACCTTGCAGGTACCTCCCAGGTTCCCGGCCCAACGAAAACCCCCAGACCCAAATGGAGAGGGGCTGCTTGGGGGCCCCCTGGGGGCCCTTCAGGCCAGCTAGGTCTTTGGGTCCTGGCTCCTTCGCTTTGGGAGCTGTTGCTGCAGTTGGGCATGTTGGCCAGAGAGTGCTTCTCGGGCCGCGAACTGTAACTTCCAGGTACCTCTCAGGTATACATGCCCAACGAAAGCCCCCAGACCCAAATTGAGAGGGGCTGCTTGGGGGCCCCCTGGGGGCCCTTCAGGCCAGCTAGGTCTTTGGGTCCTGGCTCCTTCGGTTTGGGAGCTGTTGCTGCAGTTGGGCATGTTGGCCGGAGAGTGCTTCTCGGGCCGCGAACTGCAACCTTGCAGGAATCTCCCAGGTATCCATGCCCAACGAAAGCCCCCAGACCCAAATGGAGAGGGGCTGCTTGGGGGCCCCCTGGGGGCCCTTCAGGCCAGCTAGGTCTTTGGGTCCTGGCTCCTTCGCTTTGGGAGCTGTTGCTGCAGTTGGGCATGTTGGCCGGAGAGTGCTTCTCGGGCCGCAAACTGCAACCTTGCAGGAATCTCCCAGGTTCCAGGCCCAACGAAAGCCCCCAGACCCAAATTGAGAGGGGCTGCTTGGGGGCCCCCTGGGGGCCCTTCAGGCCAGCTAGGTCTTTGGGTCCTGGCTCCTTCGGTTTGGGAGCTGTTGCTGCAGTTGGGCATGTTGGCCGGAGAGTGCTTCTCGGGCCGCGAACTGCAACCTTGCAGGATTCTCCCAGGTTCCCGGCCCAACGAAAACCCCCAGACCCAAATGGAGATGGGCTGCTTGGGAGCCCCCTGGGGGCCCTTCAGGCCAGCTAGGTCTTTGGGTCCTGGCTCCTTCGGTTTGGGAGCTGTTGCTGCAGTTGGGCATGTTGGCCGGAGAGTGCTTCTCCGGCCGCGAACTGCAACCTTGCAGGAATCTCCCAGGTTCCCGGCCCAACGAAAGCCCCCAGACCCAAATTGAGAGGGGCTGCTTGGGGGCCCCCTGGGGGCACTTCAGGCCAGCTAGGTCTTTGGGTCCTGGCTCCTTCGCTTTGGGAGCTGTTGCTGCAGTTGGGCATGTTGGCCGGAGAGTGCTTCTCGGGCCGCGAACTGCAACCTTGCAGGTACCTCTCATGTATACATGCTCAACGAAAGCCCCCAGACCCAAATTGAGAGGGGCTACTTGGGGGCCCCCTGGGGGCCCTTCAGGCCAGCTAGGTCTTTGTGTCCTGGCTCATTCGGTTTGGGAGCTGTTGCTGCAGTTGGGCATGTTGGCCGGAGAGTGCTTCTCAGGCCGCGAACTGCAACCTTGCAGGAATCTCCCAGGTTCCCGGCCCAACAGAAGCCCCGAGACCCAAATGGAGAGGGGCTGCTTGGGGGCCCCCTGGGGGCCCTTCAGGCCAGCTAGGTCTTTGGGTCCTGGCTCCTTCGGTTTGGGAGCTGTTGCTGCAGTTGGGCATGTTGGCCGGAGAGTGCTTCTCGGGCCGCGAACTGCAACCTTGCAGGTACCTCCCAGGTTCCCGGCCCAACTAAAGCCCCCAGACCCAAATGGAGAGGAGCTCCTTGGGGGCCCCCTGGGGGCCCTTCAGGCCAGCTAGGTCTTTGGGTCCTGGCTCCTTCGGTTTGGGAGCTGTTGCTGCAGTTGGGCATGTTGGCCGGAGAGTGCTTCTCGGGCCGCGAACTGCAACCTTGCAGGAATCTCCCAGGTTCCCGGCCCAACGAAAGCCCCCAGACCCAAATGGAGAGGGGCTGCTTGGGGGCCCCCTGGGGGCCCTTCAGGCCAGCTAGGTCTTTGGGTCCTGGCTCCTTCGCTTTGGGAGCTGTTGCTGCAGTTGGGCATGTTGGCCGGAGAGTGCTTCTCGGGCCGCGAACTGCAACCTTGCAGGATTCTCCCAGGTTCCCGGCCCAACGAAAACCCCCAGACCCAAATGGAGAGGGGCTGCTTGGGGGCCCCCTGGGGGCCCTTCAGGCCAGCTAGGTCTTTGGGTCCTGGCTCCTTCGCTTTGGGAGCTGTTGCTGCAGTTGGGCATGTTGGCCGGAGAGTGCTTCTCGGGCCGCGAACTGCAACCTTGCAGGTACCTCCCAGGTTCCCGGCCCAACTAAAGCCCCCAGACCCAAATTGAGAGGGGCTGCTTGGGGGCCCCCTGGGGGCCCTTCAGGCCAGCTAGGTCTTTGGGTCCTGGCTCCTTCGGTTTGGGAGCTGTTGCTGCAGTTGGGCATGTTGGCCGGAGAGTGCTTCTCGGGCCGCGAACTGCAACCTTGCAGGAATCTCCCAGGTTCCCGGCCCAACGAAAGCCCCCAGACCCAAATGGAGAGGGGCTGCTTGGGGGCCCCCTGGGGGCCCTTCAGGCCAGCTAGGTCTTTGGGTCCTGGCTCCTTCGCTTTGGGAGCTGTTGCTGCAGTTGAGCATGTTGGCCGGAGAGTGCTTCTCGGGCCGCGAAATGTAATCTTGCAGGTACATCTCAGGTATCCATGCCCAACGAAAGCCCCCAGACCCAAATGGAGAGGGGCTGCTTGGGGGACCCCTGGGGGCCCTTCAGGCCAGCTAGGTCTTTGGGTCCTGGCTCCTTCGCTTTGGGAGCTGTTGCTGCAGTTGGGCATGTTGGCCGGAGAGTGCTTCTCGGGCTGCGAACTGCAACCTTGCAGGTACCTCTCAGGTATCCATGCCCAACGAAAGCCCCCAGACCCAAATGGAGATGGGCTGCTTGGGGGCCCCCTGGGGGCCCTTCAGGCCAGCTAGGTCTTTGGGTCCTGGCTCCTTCGCTTTGGGAGCTGTTGCTGCAGTTGGGCATGTTGGCCGGAGAGTGCTTCTCGGGCCGCGAACTGCAACCTTGCAGGAATCTCCCAGGTTCCCCGCCCAACGAAAGCCCCCAGACCCAAATGGAGAGGGGCTGCTTGGGGGCCCCCTGGGGGCCCTTCAGGCCAGCTAGGTCTTTGGGTCCTGGCTCCTTCGGTTTGGGAGCTGTTGCTGCAGTTGGGCATGTTGGCCGGAGAGTGCTTCTCGGGCCGCGAACTGCAACCTTGCAGGTACCTCTCAGGTTCCATGCCCAACGAAAACCCCCAGACCCAAATGGAGAGGGGCTGCTTGGGAGCCCCCTGGGGGCCCTTCAGGCCAGCTAGGTCTTTGGGTCCTGGCTCCTTCGGTTTGGGAGCTGTTGCTGGATATTGGGCATGTTGGCCGGAGAGTGCTTCTCGGGCCGCCAACTGCAACCTTGCAGGTACCTCCCAGGTTCCCGGCCCAACGAAAACCCCCAGACCCAAATGGAGAGGGGCTGCTTGGGGGCCCCCTGGGGGCACTTCAGGCCAGCTAGGTCTTTGGGTCCTGGCTCCTTCGGTTTGGGAGCTGTTGCTGGATATTGGGCATGTTGGCCGGAGAGTGCTTCTCGGGCCGCGAACTGCAACCTTGCAGGTACCTCTCAGGTTCCATGCCCAACGAAAACCCCCAGACCCAAATGGAGAGGGGCTGCTTGGGGGCCCCCTGGGGGCCCTTCAGGCCAGCTAGGTCTTTGGGTCCTGGCTCCTTCGCTTTGGGAGCTGTTGCTGGATATTGGGCATGTTGGCCGGAGAGTGCTTCTCGGGCCGCGAACTGCAACCTTGCAGGAATCTCCCAGGTTCCCGGCCCAACGAAAGCCCCCAGACCCAAATTGAGAGGGGCTGCTTGGGGGCCCCCTGGGGGCACTTCAGGCCAGCTAGGTCTTTGGGTCCTGGCTCCTTCGCTTTGGGAGCTGTTGCTGCAGTTGGGCATGTTGGCCGGAGAGTGCTTCTCGGGCCGCGAACTGCAACCTTGCAGGTACCTCCCAGGTTCCCGGCCCAACTAAAGCCCCCAGACCCAAATTGAGAGGGGCTGCTTGGGGGCCCCCTGGGGGCCCTTCAGGCCAGCTAGGTCTTTGGGTCCTGGCTCCTTCGGTTTGGGAGCTGTTGCTGCAGTTGGGCATGTTGGCCGGAGAGTGCTTCTCGGGCCGCGAACTGCAACCTTGCAGGAATCTCCCAGGTTCCCGGCCCAACGAAAGCCCCCAGACCCAAATGGAGAGGGGCTGCTTGGGGGCCCCCTGGGGGCCCTTCAGGCCACCTAGCTCTTTGGGTCCTGGCTCCTTCGCTTTGGGAGCTGTTGCTGCAGTTGAGCATGTTGGCCGGAGAGTGCTTCTCGGGCCGCGAAATGTAATCTTGCAGGTACATCTCAGGTATCCATGCCCAACGAAAGCCCCCAGACCCAAATGGAGAGGGGCTGCTTGGGGGACCCCTGGGGGCCCTTCAGGCCAGCTAGGTCTTTGGGTCCTGGCTCCTTCGGTTTGGGAGCTGTTGCTGCAGTTGAGCATGTTGGCCGGAGAGTGCTTCTCGGGCTGCGAACTGCAACCTTGCAGGTACCTCTCAGGTATCCATGCCCAACGAAAGCCCCCAGACCCAAATGGAGATGGGCTGCTTGGGGGCCCCCTGGGGGCCCTTCAGGCCAGCTAGGTCTTTGGGTCCTGGCTCCTTCGCTTTGGGAGCTGTTGCTGCAGTTGGGCATGTTGGCCGGAGAGTGCTTCTCGGGCCGCGAACTGCAACCTTGCAGGAATCTCCCAGGTTCCCCGCCCAACGAAAGCCCCCAGACCCAAATTGAGAGGGGCTGCTTGGGGGCCCCCTGGGGGCCCTTCAGGCCAGCTAGGTCTTTGGGTCCTGGCTCCTTCGGTTTGGGAGCTGTTGCTGCAGTTGGGCATGTTGGCCGGAGAGTGCTTCTCGGGCCGCGAACTGCAACCTTGCAGGTACCTCTCAGGTTCCATGCCCAACGAAAACCCCCAGACCCAAATGGAGAGGGGCTGCTTGGGAGTCCCCTGGGGGCCCTTCAGGCCAGCTAGGTCTTTGGGTCCTGGCTCCTTCGGTTTGGGAGCTGTTGCTGGATATTGGGCATGTTGGCCGGAGAGTGCTTCTCGGGCCGCCAACTGCAACCTTGCAGGTACCTCCCAGGTTCCCGGCCCAACGAAAACCCCCAGACCCAAATGGAGAGGGGCTGCTTGGGGGCCCCCTGGGGGCACTTCAGGCCAGCTAGGTCTTTGGGTCCTGGCTCCTTCGGTTTGGGAGCTGTTGCTGGATATTGGGCATGTTGGCCGGAGAGTGCTTCTCGGGCCGCGAACTGCAACCTTGCAGGTACCTCTCAGGTTCCATGCCCAACGAAATCCCCAGACCCAAATGGAGAGGGGCTGCTTGGGGGCCCCCTGGGGGCCCTTCAGGCCAGCTAGGTCTTTGGGTCCTGGCTCCTTCGCTTTGGGAGCTGTTGCTGGATATTGGGCATGTTGGCCGGAGAGTGCTTCTCGGGCCGCGAACTGCAACCTTGCAGGAATCTCCCAGGTTCCCGGCCCAACGAAAGCCCCCAGACCCAAATTGAGAGGGGCTGCTTGGGGGCCCCCTGGGGGCCCTTCAGGCCAGCTAGGTCTTTGGGTCCTGGCTCCTTCGCTTTGGGAGCTGTTGCTGCAGTTGGGCATGTTGGCCGGAGAGTGCTTCTCGGGCCGCGAACTGCAACCTTGCAGGTACCTCTCAGGTATAAATGCCGAACGAAAGCCCCCAGACCCAAATTGAGAGGGGCTACTTGGGGGCACCCTGGGGGCCCTTCAGGCCAGCTAGGTCTTTGTGTCCTGGCTCATTCGGTTTGGGAGCTGTTGCTGCAGTTGGGCATGTTGGCCGGAGAGTGCTTCTCGGGCCGCGAACTGCAACCTTGCAGGAATCTCCCAGGTTCCCGGCCCAACAGAAGCCCCCAGACCCAAATGGAGAGGGGCTGCTTGGGGGCCCCCTGGGGGCCCTTCAGGCCAGCTAGGTCTTTGGGTCCTGGCTCCTTCGCTTTGGGAGCTGTTGCTGCAGTTGGGCATGTTGGCCGGAGAGTGCTTCTCGGGCCGCGAACTGCAACCTTGCAGGTTCCTCTCAGGTTCCCGGCCCAACGAAAACCCCCAGACCCAAATGGAGAGGGGCTGCTTGGGAGCCCCCTGGGGGCCCTTCAGGCCAGCTAGGTCTTTGGGTCCTGGCTGCTTCGCTTTGGGAGCTGTTGCTGCAGTTGGGCATGTTGGCCGGAGAGTGCTTCTCGGGCCGCGAACTGCAACCTTGCAGGAATCTCCCAGGTTCCCGGCCCAACGAAAGCCCCCAGACCCAAATGGAGAGGGGCTGCTTGGGGGCCCCCTGGGGGCCCTTCAGGCCAGCTAGGTCTTTGGGTCCTGGCTCCTTCGCTTTGGGAGCTGTTGCTGCAGTTGGGCATGTTGGCCGGAGAGTGCTTCTCGGGCCGCGAACTGCAACCTTGCAGGAATCTCCCAGGTTCCCCGCCCAACGAAAGCCCCCAGACCCAAATGGAGAGGGGCTGCTTGGGGGCCCCCTGGGGGCACTTCAGGCCAGCTAGGTCTTTGGGTCCTGGCTCCTTCGCTTTGGGAGCTGTTGCTGCAGTTGGGCATGTTGGCCGGAGAGTGCTTCTCGGGCCTCGAACTGCAACCTTGCAGGTACCTCTCAGGTATACATGCCCAACGAAAGCCCCCAGACCCAAATTGAGAGGGGCTACTTGGGGGCCCCCTGGGGGCCCTTCAGGCCAGCTAGGTCTTTGTGTCCTGGCTCATTCGGTTTGGGAGCTGTTGCTGCAGTTGGGCATGTTGGCCGGAGAGTGCTTCTCGGGCCGCGAACTGCAACCTTGCAGGAATCTCCCAGGTTCCCGGCCCAACAGAAGCCCCCAGACCCAAATGGAGAGGGGCTGCTTGGGGGCCCCCTGGGGGCCCTTCAGGCCAGCTAGGTCTTTGGGTCCTGGCTCCTTCGGTTTGGGAGCTGTTGCTGCAGTTGGGCATGTTGGCCGGAGAGTGCTTCTCGGGCCGAAAACTGCAACCTTGCAGGTACCTCCCAGATTCCCGGCCCAACTAAAGCCCCCAGACCCAAATGGAGAGGAGCTCCTTGGGGGCCCCCTGGGGGCCCTTCAGGCCAGCTAGGTCTTTGGGTCCTGGCTCCTTCGCTTTGGGAGCTGTTGCTGCAGTTGGGCATGTTGGCCGGAGAGTGCTTCTCGGGCCGCGAACTGCAACCTTGCAGGAATCTCCCAGGTTCCCGGCCCAACGAAAGCCCCCAGACCCAAATGGAGAGGGGCTGCTTGGGGGCCCCCTGGGGGCCCTTCAGGCCAGCTAGGTCTTTGGGTCCTGGCTCCTTCGCTTTGGGAGCTGTTGCTGCAGTTGGGCATGTTGGCCGGAGAGTGCTTCTCGGGCCGCGAACTGCAACCTTGCAGGATTCTCCCAGGTTCCCGGCCCAACGAAAACCCCCAGACCCAAATGGAGAGGGGCTGCTTGGGGGCCCCCTGGGGGCCCTTCAGGCCAGCTAGGTCTTTGGGTCCTGGCTCCTTCGGTTTGGGAGCTGTTGCTGCAGTTGGGCATGTTGGCCGGAGAGTGCTTCTCGGGCCGCGAACTGCAACCTTGCAGGTACCTCCCAGGTTCCCGGCCCAACTAAAGCCCCCAGACCCAAATTGAGAGGGGCTGCTTGGGGGCCCCCTGGGGGCCCTTCAGGCCAGCTAGGTCTTTGGGTCCTGGCTCCTTCGCTTTGGGAGCTGTTGCTGCAGTTGGGCATGTTGGCCGGAGAGTGCTTCTCGGGCCGCGAACTGCAACCTTGCAGGAATCTCCCAGGTTCCCGGCCCAACGAAAGCCCCCAGACCCAAATGGAGAGGGGCTGCTTGGGGGCCCCCTGGGGGCCCTTCAGGCCACCTAGCTCTTTGGGTCCTGGCTCCTTCGCTTTGGGAGCTGTTGCTGCAGTTGGGCATGTTGGCCGGATAGTGCTTCTCAGGCCGCGAAATGTAATCTTGCAGGTACATCTCAGTTATCCATGCCCAACGAAAGCCCCCAGACCCAAATGGAGAGGGGCTGCTTGGGGGACCCCTGGGGGCCCTTCAGGCCAGCTAGGTCTTTGGGTCCTGGCTCCTTCGGTTTGGGAGCTGTTGCTGGATATTTGGCATGTTGGCCGGAGAGTGCTTCTCGGTCTGCGAACTGCAACCTTGCAGGTACCTCTCAGGTATCCATGCCCAACGAAAGCCCCCAGACCCAAATGGAGATGGGCTGCTTGGGGGCCCCCTGGGGGCCCTTCAGGCCAGCTAGGTCTTTGGGTCCTGGCTCCTTCGCTTTGGGAGCTGTTGCTGCAGTTGGGCATGTTGGCCGGAGAGTGCTTCTCGGGCCGCGAACTGCAACCTTGCAGGAATCTCCCAGGTTCCCCGCCCAACGAAAGCCCCCAGACCCAAATTGAGAGGGGCTGCTTGGGGGCCCCCTGGGGGCCCTTCAGGCCAGCTAGGTCTTTGGGTCCTGGCTCCTTCGCTTTGGGAGCTGTTGCTGCAGTTGGGCATGTTGGCCAGAGAGTGCTTCTCGGGCCGCGATCTGTAACTTGCAGGTACCTCTCAGGTATACATGCCCAACGAAAGCCCCCAGACCCAAATGGAGAGGGGCTGCTTGGGAGCCCCCTGGGGGCCCTTCAGGCCAGCTAGGTCTTTGGGTCCTGGCTCCTTCGGTTTGGGAGCTGTTGCTGCAGTTGTGCATGTTGGCCGGAGAGTGCTTCTCGGGCCGCGAACTGCAACCTTGCAGGATTCTCCCAGGTTCCCGGCCCAACGAAAGCCCCCAGACCCAAATTGAGAGGTGCTGCTTGGGGGCCCCCTGGGGGCCCTTCAGGCCAGCTAGGTCTTTGGGTCCTGGCTCCTTCGGTTTGGGAGCTGTTGCTGCAGTTGGGCATGTTGGCCGGAGAGTGCTTCTCGGGCCGCGAACTGCAACCTTGCAGGAATCTCCCAGGTTCCCCGCCCAACGAAAGCCCCCAGACCCAAATGGAGATGGGCTGCTTGGGGGCCCCCTGGGGGCCCTTCAGGCCAGCTAGGTCTTTGGGTCCTGGCTCCTTCGGTTTGGGAGCTGTTGCTGCAGTTGGGCATGTTGGCCGGAGAGTGCTTCTCGGGCCGCCAACTGCAACCTTGCATGATTCTCCCAGGTTCCCGGCCCAACGAAAACCCCCAGACCCAAATTGAGAGGGGCTGCTTGGGGGCCCCCTGGGGGCCCTTCAGGCCAGCTAGGTCTTTGGGTCCTGGCTCCTTCGGTTTGGGAGCTGTTGCTGCAGTTGGGCATGTTGGCCGGAGAGTGCTTCTCGGGCCGCGAACTGCAACCTTGCAGGTACCTCTCAGGTTCCATGCCCAACGAAAACCCCCAGACCCAAATGGAGAGGGGCTGCTTGGGAGCCCCCTGGGGGCCCTTCAGGCCAGCTAGGTCTTTGGGTCCTGGCTCCTTCGCTTTGGGAGCTGTTGCTGGATATTGGGCATGTTGGCCGGAGAGTGCTTCTCGGGCCGCCAACTGCAACCTTGCAGGTACCTCCCAGGTTCCCGGCCCAACGAAAACCCCCAGACCCAAATGGAGAGGGGCTGTTTGGGGGCCCCCTGGGGGCACTTCAGGCCAGCTAGGTCTTTGGGTCCTGGCTCCTTCGGTTTGGGAGCTGTTGCTGGATATTGGGCATGTTGGCCGGAGAGTGCTTCTCGGGCCGCGAACTGCAACCTTGCAGGTACCTCTCAGGTTCCATGCCCAACGAAAACCCCCAGACCCAAATGGAGAGGGGCTGCTTGGGGGCCCCCTGGGGGCCCTTCAGGCCAGCTAGGTCTTTGGGTCCTGGCTCCTTCGCTTTGGGAGCTGTTGCTGGATATTGGGCATGTTGGCCGGAGAGTGCTTCTCGGGCTGCGAACTGCAACCTTGCAGGAATCTCCCAGGTTCCCGGCCCAACGAAAGCCCCCAGACCCAAATTGAGAGGGGCTGCTTGGGGGCCCCCTGGGGGCCCTTCAGGCCAGCTAGGTCTTTGGGTCCTGGCTCCTTCGCTTTGGGAGCTGTTGCTGCAGTTGGGCATGTTGGCCGGAGAGTGCTTCTCGGGCCGAAAACTGCAACCTTGCAGGTACCTCCCAGGTTCCCGGCCCAACTAAAGCCCCCAGACCCAAATTGAGAGGGGCTGCTTGGGGGCCCCCTGGGGGCCCTTCAGGCCAGCTAGGTCTTTGGGTCCTGGCTCCTTCGGTTTGGGAGCTGTTGCTGCAGTTGGGCATGTTGGCCGGAGAGTGCTTCTCGGGCCGCGAACTGCAACCTTGCAGGATTCTCCCAGGTTCCCGGCCCAACGAAAGCCCCCAGACCCAAATGGAGAGGGGCTGCTTGGGGGCCCCCTGGGGGCCCTTCAGGCCACCTAGCTCTTTGAGTCCTGGCTCCTTCGCTTTGGGAGCTGTTGCTGCAGTTGAGCATGTTGGCCGGAGAGTGCTTCTCGGGCCGCGAAATGTAATCTTGCAGGTACATCTCAGGTATCCATGCCCAACGAAAGCCCCCAGACCCAAATGGAGAGGGGCTGCTTGGGGGCCCCCTGGGGGCCCTTCAGGCCAGCTAGGTCTTTGGGTCCTGGCTCCTTCGGTTTGGGAGCTGTTGCTGCAGTTGGGCATGTTGGCCGGAGAGTGCTTCTCGGGCTGCGAACTGCAACCTTGCAGGTACCTCTCAGGTATCCATGCCCAACGAAAGCCCCCAGACCCAAATGGAGATGGGCTGCTTGGGGGCCCCCTGGGGGCCCTTCAGGCCAGCTAGGTCTTTGGGTCCTGGCTCCTTCGCTTTGGGAGCTGTTGCTGCAGTTGGGCATGTTGGCCGGAGAGTGCTTCTCGGGCCGCGAACTGCAACCTTGCAGGAATCTCCCAGGTTCCCCGCCCAACGAAAGCCCCCAGACCCAAATTGAGAGGGGCTGCTTGGGGGCCCCCTGGGGGCCCTTCAGGCCAGCTAGGTCTTTGGGTCCTGGCTCCTTCGGTTTGGGAGCTGTTGCTGCAGTTGGGCATGTTGGCCGGAGAGTGCTTCTCGGGCCGCGAACTGCAACCTTGCAGGTACCTCTCAGGTTCCATGCCCAACGAAAACCCCCAGACCCAAATGGAGAGGGGCTGCTTGGGAGCCCCCTGGGGGCCCTTCAGGCCAGCTAGGTCTTTGGGTCCTGGCTCCTTCGGTTTGGGAGCTGTTGCTGGATATTGGGCATGTTGGCCGGAGAGTGCTTCTCGGGCCGCCAACTGCAACCTTGCAGGTACCTCCCAGGTTCCCGGCCCAACGAAAACCCCCAGACCCAAATGGAGAGGGGCTGCTTGGGGGCCCCCTGGGGGCACTTCAGGCCAGCTAGGTCTTTGGGTCCTGGCTCCTTCGGTTTGGGAGCTGTTGCTGGATATTGGGCATGTTGGCCGGAGAGTGCTTCTCGGGCCGCGAACTGCAACCTTGCAGGTACCTCTCAGGTTCCATGCCCAACGAAAACCCCCAGACCCAAATGGAGAGGGGCTGCTTGGGGGCCCCCTGGGGGCCCTTCAGGCCAGCTAGGTCTTTGGGTCCTGGCTCCTTCGCTTTGGGAGCTGTTGCTGGATATTGGGCATGTTGGCCGGAGAGTGCTTCTCGGGCCGCGAACTGCAACCTTGCAGGAATCTCCCAGGTTCCCGGCCCAACGAAAGCCCCCAGACCCAAATGGAGAGGGGCTGCTTGGGGGCCCCCTGGGGGCACTTCAGGCCAGCTAGCTCTTTGGGTCCTGGCTCCTTCGCTTTGGGAGCTGTTGCTGCAGTTGGGCATGTTGGCCGGAGAGTGCTTCTCGGGCCGCGAACTGCAACCTTGCAGGTACCTCTCAGGTATAAATGCCCAACGAAAGCCCCCAGACCCAAATTGAGAGGGGCTACTTGGGGGCACCCTGGGGGCCCTTCAGGCCAGCTAGGTCTTTGGGTCCTGGCTCCTTCGCTTTGGGAGCTGTTGCTGCAGTTGGGCATGTTGGCCGGAGAGTGCTTCTCGGGCCGCGAACTGCAACCTTGCAGGAATCTCCCAGGTTCCCGGCCCAACAGAAGCCCCCAGACCCAAATGGAGAGGGGCTGCTTGGGGGCCCCCTGGGGGCCCTTCAGGCCAGCTAGGTCTTTGGGTCCTGGCTCCTTCGCTTTGGGAGCTGTTGCTGCAGTTGGGCATGTTGGCCGGAGAGTGCTTCTCGGGCCGCGAACTGCAACCTTGCAGGTACCTCTCAGGTTCCCGGCCCAACGAAAACCCCCAGACCCAAATGGAGAGGGGCTGCTTGGGAGCCCCCTGGGGGCCCTTCAGGCCAGCTAGGTCTTTGGGTCCTGGCTGCTTCGCTTTGGGAGCTGTTGCTGCAGTTGGGCATGTTGGCCGGAGAGTGCTTCTCGGGCCGCGAACTGCAACCTTGCAGGAATCTCCCAGGTTCCCGGCCCAACGAAAGCCCCCAGACCCAAATTGAGAGGGGCTGCTTGGGGGCCCCCTGGGGGCCCTTCAGGCCAGCTAGGTCTTTGGGTCCTGGCTCCTTCGCTTTGGGAGCTGTTGCTGCAGTTGGGCATGTTGGCCGGAGAGTGCTTCTCGGGCCGCGAACTGCAACCTTGCAGGAATCTCCCAGGTTCCCCGCCCAACGAAAGCCCCCAGACCCAAATGGAGAGGGGCTGCTTGGGGGCCCCCTGGGGGCACTTCAGGCCAGCTAGGTCTTTGGGTCCTGGCTCCTTCGCTTTGGGAGCTGTTGCTGCAGTTGGGCATGTTGGCCGGAGAGTGCTTCTCGGGCCTCGAACTGCAACCTTGCAGGTACCTCTCAGGTATACATGCCCAACGAAAGCCCCCAGACCCAAATTGAGAGGGGCTACTTGGGGGCCCCCTGGGGGCCCTTCAGGCCAGCTAGGTCTTTGTGTCCTGGCTCATTCGGTTTGGGAGCTGTTGCTGCAGTTGGGCATGTTGGCCGGAGAGTGCTTCTCGGGCCGCGAACTGCAACCTTGCAGGAATCTCCCAGGTTCCCGGCCCAACAGAAGCCCCCAGACCCAAATGGAGAGGGGCTGCTTGGGGGCCCCCTGGGGGCCCTTCAGGCCAGCTAGGTCTTTGGGTCCTGGCTCCTTCGCTTTGGGAGCTGTTGCTGCAGTTGGGCATGTTGGCCGGAGAGTGCTTCTCGGGCCGCGAACTGCAACCTTGCAGGTACCTCCCAGATTCCCGGCCCAACTAAAGCCCCCAGACCCAAATGGAGAGGAGCTCCTTGGGGGCCCCCTGGGGGCCCTTCAGGCCAGCTAGGTCTTTGGGTCCTGGCTCCTTCGCTTTGGGAGCTGTTGCTGCAGTTGGGCATGTTGGCCGGAGAGTGCTTCTCGGGCCGCGAACTGCAACCTTGCAGGAATCTCCCAGGTTCCCGGCCCAACGAAAGCCCCCAGACCCAAATGGAGAGGGGCTGCTTGGGGGCCCCCTGGGGGCCCTTCAGGCCAGCTAGGTCTTTGGGTCCTGGCTCCTTCGCTTTGGGAGCTGTTGCTGCAGTTGGGCATGTTGGCCGGAGAGTGCTTCTCGGGCCGCGAACTGCAACCTTGCAGGATTCTCCCAGGTTCCCGGCCCAACGAAAACCCCCAGACCCAAATGGAGAGGGGCTGCTTGGGGGCCCCCTGGGGGCCCTTCAGGCCAGCTAGGTCTTTGGGTCCTGGCTCCTTCGGTTTGGGAGCTGTTGCTGCAGTTGGGCATGTTGGCCGGAGAGTGCTTCTCGGGCCGCGAACTGCAACCTTGCAGGTACCTCCCAGGTTCCCGGCCCAACTAAAGCCCCCAGACCCAAATTGAGAGGGGCTGCTTGGGGGCCCCCTGGGGGCCCTTCAGGCCAGCTAGGTCTTTGGGTCCTGGCTCCTTCGCTTTGGGAGCTGTTGCTGCAGTTGGGCATGTTGGCCGGAGAGTGCTTCTCGGGCCGCGAACTGCAACCTTGCAGGAATCTCCCAGGTTCCCGGCCCAACGAAAGCCCCCAGACCCAAATGGAGAGGGGCTGCTTGGGGGCCCCCTGGGGGCCCTTCAGGCCACCTAGCTCTTTGGGTCCTGGCTCCTTCGCTTTGGGAGCTGTTGCTGCAGTTGGGCATGTTGGCCGGAGAGTGCTTCTCGGGCCGCGAAATGTAATCTTGCAGGTACATCTCAGGTATCCATGCCCAACGAAAGCCCCCAGACCCAAATGGAGAGGGGCTGCTTGGGGGACCCCTGGGGGCCCTTCAGGCCAGCTAGGTCTTTGGGTCCTGGCTCCTTCGCTTTGGGAGCTGTTGCTGGATATTGGGCATGTTGGCCGGAGAGTGCTTCTCGGGCTGCGATCTGCAACCTTGCAGGTACCTCTCAGGTATCCATGCCCAACGAAAGCCCCCAGACCCAAATGGAGATGGGCTGCTTGGGGGCCCCCTGGGGGCCCTTCAGGCCAGCTAGGTCTTTGGGTCCTGGCTCCTTCGCTTTGGGAGCTGTTGCTGCAGTTGGGCATGTTGGCCGGAGAGTGCTTCTCGGGCCGCGAACTGCAACCTTGCAGGAATCTCCCAGGTTCCCCGCCCAACGAAAGCCCCCAGACCCAAATTGAGAGGGGCTGCTTGGGGGCCCCCTGGGGGCCCTTCAGGCCAGCTAGGTCTTTGGGTCCTGGCTCCTTCGGTTTGGGAGCTGTTGCTGCAGTTGGGCATGTTGGCCGGAGAGTGCTTCTCGGGCCGCGAACTGCAACCTTGCAGGATTCTCCCAGGTTCCCGGCCCAACGAAAACCCCCAGACCCAAATTGAGAGGGGCTGCTTGGGGGCCCCCTGGGGGCCCTTCAGGCCAGCTAGGTCTTTGGGTCCTGGCTCCTTCGCTTTGGGAGCTGTTGCTGGATATTGGGCATGTTGGCCGGAGAGTGCTTCTCGGGCCGCGAACTGCAACCTTGCAGGAATCTCCCAGGTTCCCGGCCCAACGAAAGCCCCCAGACCCAAATTGAGAGGGGCTGCTTGGGGGCCCCCTGGGGGCACTTCAGGCCAGCTAGGTCTTTGGGTCCTGGCTCCTTCGCTTTGGGAGCTGTTGCTGCAGTTGGGCATGTTGGCCGGAGAGTGCTTCTCCGGCCGCGAACTGCAACCTTGCAGGAATCTCCCAGGTTCCCGGCCCAACTAAAGCCCCCAGACCCAAATTGAGAGGGGCTGCTTGGGGGCCCCCTGGGGGCCCTTCAGGCCAGCTAGGTCTTTGGGTCCTGGCTCCTTCGCTTTGGGAGCTGTTGCTGCAGTTGTGCATGTTGGCCGGAGAGTGCTTCTCGGGCCGCGAACTGCAACCTTGCATGAATCTCCCAGGTTCCCCGCCCAACGAAAGCCCCCAGATCCAAATGGAGAGGGGCTGCTTGGGGGCCCCCTGGGGGCCCTTCAGGCCAGCTAGGTCTTTGGGTCCTGGCTCCTTCGGTTTGGGAGCTGTTGCTGCAGTTGGGCATGTTGGCCGGAGAGTGCTTCTCGGGCCGCGAACTGCAACCTTGCAGGTACCTCTCAGGTATACATGCCCAACGAAAGCCCCCAGACCCAAATTGAGAGGGGCTACTTGGGGGCCCCCTGGGGGCCCTTCAGGCCAGCTAGGTCTTTGTGTCCTGGCTCATTCGGTTTGGGAGCTGTTGCTGCAGTTGGGCATGTTGGCCGGAGAGTGCTTCTCGGGCCGCGAACTGCAACCTTGCAGGAATCTCCCAGGTTCCCGGCCCAACAGAAGCCCCCAGACCCAAATGGAGAGGGGCTGCTTGGGGGCCCCCTGGGGGCCCTTCAGGCCAGCTAGGTCTTTGGGTCCTGGCTCCTTCGGTTTGGGAGCTGTTGCTGCAGTTGGGCATGTTGGCCGGAGAGTGCTTCTCGGGCCGCGAACTGCAACCTTGCAGGTACCTCCCAGATTCCCGGCCCAACTAAAGCCCCCAGACCCAAATGGAGAGGAGCTCCTTGGGGGCCCCCTGGGGGCCCTTCAGGCCAGCTAGGTCTTTGGGTCCTGGCTCCTTCGCTTTGGGAGCTGTTGCTGCAGTTGGGCATGTTGGCCGGAGAGTGCTTCTCGGGCCGCGAACTGCAACCTTGCAGGAATCTCCCAGGTTCCCGGCCCAACGAAAGCCCCCAGACCCAAATGGAGAGGGGCTGCTTGGGGGCCCCCTGGAGGCCCTTCAGGCCAGCTAGGTCTTTGGGTCCTGGCTCCTTCGCTTTGGGAGCTGTTGCTGCAGTTGGGCATGTTGGCCGGAGAGTGCTTCTCGGGCCGCGAACTGCAACCTTGCAGGAATCTCCCAGGTTCCCGGCCCAACGAAAGCCCCCAGACCCAAATGGAGAGGGGCTGCTTGGGGGCCCCCTGGGGGCCCTTCAGGCCAGCTAGGTCTTTGGGTCCTGGCTCCTTCGGTTTGGGAGCTGTTGCTGCAGTTGGGCATGTTGGCCGGAGAGTGCTTCTCGGGCCGCGAACTGTAACCTTGCAGCTACCTCCCAGGTTCCCGGCCCAACTAAAGCCCCCAGACCCAAATGGAGAGGGGCTGCTTGGGGGCCCCCTGGGGGCCCTTCAGGCCAGCTAGGTCTTTGGGTCCTGGCTCCTTCGCTTTGGGAGCTGTTGCTGCAGTTGGGCATGTTGGCCGGAGAGTGCTTCTCGGGCCGCGAACTGCAACCTTGCAGGAATCTCCCAGGTTCCCTGCCCAACGAAAGCCCCCAGACCCAAATGGAGAGGGGCTGCTTGGGGGACCCCTGGGGGCCCTTCAGGCCACCTAGCTCTTTGGGTCCTGGCTCCTTCGCTTTGGGAGCTGTTGCTGCAGTTGAGCATGTTGGCCGGAGAGTGCTTCTCGGGCCGCGAAATGTAATCTTGCAGGTACATCTCAGGTATCCATGCCCAACGAAAGCCCCCAGACCCAAATGGAGAGGGGCTGCTTGGGGGACCCCTGGGGGCCCTTCAGGCCAGCTAGGTCTTTGGGTCCTGGCTCCTTCGGTTTGGGAGCTGTTGCTGGATATTGGGCATGTTGGCCGGAGAGTGCTTCTCGGGCTGCGAACTGCAACCTTGCAGGTACCTCTCAGGTATCCATGCCCAACGAAAGCCCCCAGACCCAAATGGAGATGGGCTGCTTGGGGGCCCCCTGGGGGCCCTTCAAGCCAGCTAGGTCTTTGGGTCCTGGCTCCTTCGCTTTGGGAGCTGTTGCTGCAGTTGGGCATGTTGGCCGGAGAGTGCTTCTCTGGCCGCGAACTGCAACCTTGCAGGAATCTCCCAGGTTCCCCGCCCAACGAAAGCCCCCAGACCCAAATTGAGAGGGGCTGCTTGGGGGCCCCCTGGGGGCCCTTCAGGCCAGCTAGGTCTTTGGGTCCTGGCTCCTTCGCTTTGGGAGCTGTTGCTGCAGTTGGGCATGTTGGCCGGAGAGTGCTTCTCGGGCCGCGAACTGCAACCTTGCAGGAATCTCCCAGGTTCCCCGCCCAACGAAAGCCCCCAGACCCAAATGGAGATGGGCTGCTTGGGGGCCCCCTGGGGGCCCTTCAGGCCAGCTAGGTCTTTGGGTCCTGGCTCCTTCGGTTTGGGAGCTGTTGCTGCAGTTGGGCATGTTGGCCGGAGAGTGCTTCTCGGGCCGCGAACTGCAACCTTGTAGGTACCTCTCAGGTTCCATGCCCAACTAAAACCCCCAGACCCAAATGGAGAGGGGCTGCTTGGGAGCCCCCTGGGGGCCCTTCAGGCCAGCTAGGTCTTTGGGTCCTGGCTCCTTCGCTTTGGGAGCTGTTGCTGGATATTGGGCATGTTGGCCTGAGAGTGCTTCTCGGGCTGCGAACTGCAACCTTGCAGGAATCTCCCAGGTTCCCGGCCCAACGAAAGCCCCCAGACCCAAATTGAGAGGGGCTGCTTGGGGGCCCCCTGGGGGCACTTCAGGCCAGCTAGGTCTTTGGGTCCTGGCTCCTTCGCTTTGGGAGCTGTTGCTGCAGTTGGGCATGTTGGCCGGAGAGTGCTTCTCCGGCCGCGAACTGCAACCTTGCAGGAATCTCCCAGGTTCCCGGCCCAACGAAAGCCCCCAGACCCAAATTGAGAGGGGCTGCTTGGGGGCCCCCTGGGGGCCCTTCAGGCCAGCTAGGTCTTTGGGTCCTGGCTCCTTCGCTTTGGGAGCTGTTGCTGCAGTTGTGCATGTTGGCCGGAGAGTGCTTCTCGGGCCGCGAACTGCAACCTTGCATGAATCTCCCAGGTTCCCCGCCCAACGAAAGCCCCCAGACCCAAATGGAGAGGGGCTGCTTGGGGGCCCCCTGGGGGCACTTCAGGCCAGCTAGGTCTTTGGGTCCTGGCTCCTTCGCTTTGGGAGCTGTTGCTGCAGTTGGGCATGTTGGCCGGAGAGTGCTTCTCGGGCCGCGAACTGCAACCTTGCAGGTACCTCTCAGGTATCCATGCCCAACGAAAGCCCCCAGACCCAAATTGAGAGGGGCTACTTGGGGGCCCCCTGGGGGCCCTTCAGGCCAGCTAGGTCTTTGTGTCCTGGCTCCTTCGGTTTGGGAGCTGTTGCTGCAGTTGGGCATGTTGGCCGGAGAGTGCTTCTCGGGCCGCGAACTGCAACCTTGCAGGAATCTCCCAGGTTCCCGGCCCAACAGAAGCCCCCAGACCCAAATGGAGAGGGGCTGCTTGGGGGCCCCCTGGGGGCCCTTCAGGCCAGCTAGGTCTTTGGGTCCTGGCTCCTTCGGTTTGGGAGCTGTTGCTGCAGTTGGGCATGTTGGCCGGAGAGTGCTTCTCGGGCCGCGAACTGCAACCTTGCAGGTACATCCCAGGTTCCCGGCCCAACTAAAGCCCCCAGACCCAAATGGAGAGGAGCTCCTCTGGGGCCCCCTGGGGGCCCTTCAGGCCAGCTAGGTCTTTGGGTCCTGGCTCCTTCGGTTTGGGAGCTGTTGCTGCAGTTGGGCATGTTGGCCGGAGAGTGCTTCTCGGGCCGCGAACTGCAACCTTGCAGGAATCTCCCAGGTTCCCGGCCCAACGAAAGCCCCCAGACCCAAATGGAGAGGGGCTGCTTGGGGGCCCCCTGGGGGCCCTTCAGGCCAGCTAGGTCTTTGGGTCCTGGCTCCTTCGCTTTGGGAGCTGTTGCTGCAGTTGGGCATGTTGGCCGGAGAGTGCTTCTCGGGCCGCGAACTGCAACCTTGCAGGATTCTCCCAGGTTCCCGGCCCAACGAAAGCCCCCAGACCCAAATGGAGAGGGGCTGCTTGGGGGCCCCCTGGGGGCCCTTCAGGCCAGCTAGGTCTTTGGGTCCTGGCTCCTTCGCTTTGGGAGCTGTTGCTGCAGTTGGGCATGTTGGCCGGAGAGTGCTTCTCGGGCCGCGAACTGCAACCTTGCAGGTACCTCCCAGGTTCCCGGCCTAACTAAAGCCCCCAGACCCAAATTGAGAGGGGCTGCTTGGGGGCCCCCTGGGGGCCCTTCAGGCCAGCTAGGTCTTTGGGTCCTGGCTCCTTCGGTTTGGGAGCTGTTGCTGCAGTTGGGCATGTTGGCCGGAGAGTGCTTCTCGGGCCGCGAACTGCAACCTTGCAGGAATCTCCCAGGTTCCCGGCCCAACGAAAGCCCCCAGACCCAAATGGAGAGGGGCTGCTTGGGGGCCCCCTGGGGGCCCTTCAGGCCACCTAGCTCTTTGGGTCCTGGCTCCTTCGCTTTGGGAGCTGTTGCTGCAGTTGAGCA
Source organism: Gallinula chloropus (assembly GCF_964237585.1). Lineage (NCBI taxonomy): Eukaryota > Metazoa > Chordata > Aves > Gruiformes > Rallidae > Gallinula > Gallinula chloropus. The sequence goes on from NW_028168817.1 coordinate 70,965, forward strand.
TGTTGGCCGGAGAGTGCTTCTCGGGCCGCGAAATGTAATCTTGCAGGTACATCTCAGGTATCCATGCCCAACGAAAGCCCCCAGACCCAAATGGAGAGGGGTTGCTTGGGGGACCCCTGGGGGCCCTTCAGGCCAGCTAGGTCTTTGGGTCCTGGCTCCTTCGGTTTGGGAGCTGTTGCTGGATATTGGGCATGTTGACCGGAGAGTGCTTCTCGGGCTGCGAACTGCAACCTTGCAGGTACCTCTCAGGTATCCATGCCCAACGAAAGCCCCCAGACCCAAATGGAGATGGGCTGCTTGGGGGCCCCCTGGGGGCCCTTCAGGCCAGCTAGGTCTTTGGGTCCTGGCTCCTTCGGTTTGGGAGCTGTTGCTGCAGTTGGGCATGTTGGCCGGAGAGTGCTTCTCGGGCCGCGAACTGCAACCTTGCAGGAATCTCCCAGGTTCCCCGCCCAACGAAAGCCCCCAGACCCAAATGGAGAGGGGTTGCTTGGGGGCCCCCTGGGGGCCCTTCAGGCCAGCTAGGTCTTTGGGTCCTGGCTCCTTCGGTTTGGGAGCTGTTGCTGCAGTTGGGCATGTTGGCCAGAGAGTGCTTCTCGGGCCGCGAACTGTAACTTCCAGGTACCTCTCAGGTATACATGCCCAACGAAAGCCCCCAGACCCAAATGGAGAGGGGCTGCTTGGGAGCCCCCTGGGGGCCCTTCAGGCCAGCTAGGTCTTTGGGTCCTGGCTCCTTCGGTTTGGGAGCTGTTGCTGCAGTTGGGCATGTTGGCCGGATAGTGCTTCTCGGGCCGCGAACTGCAACCTTGCAGGAATCTCCCAGGTTCCCCGCCCAACGAAAGCCCCCAGACCCAAATGGAGAGGGGCTGCTTGGGGGCCCCCTGGGGGCCCTTCAGGCCAGCTAGGTCTTTGGGTCCTGGCTCCTTCGGTTTGGGAGCTGTTGCTGCACTTGGGCATGTTGGCCGGAGAGTGCTTCTCGGGCCGCGAACTGCAACCTTGCAGGTACCTCTCAGGTTCCATGCCCAACGAAACCCCCCAGACCCAAATGGAGAGGGGCTGCTTGGGAGCCCCCTGGGGGCACTTCAGGCCAGCAAGGTCTTTGGGTCCTGGCTCCTTCGCTTTGGGAGCTGTTGCTGGATATTGGGCATGTTGGCTGGAGAGTGCTTCTCGGGCCGCGAACTGTAACCTTGCTGGTATCTCCCAGGTTCCCGGCCCAACGAAAGCCCCCAGACCCAAATGGAGAGGGGCTGCTTGGGGGCCCCCTGGGGGCACTTCAGGCCAGCTAGGTCTTTGGGTCCTGGCTCCTTCGCTTTGGGAGCTGTTGCTGCAGTTGGGCATGTTGGCCGGAGAGTGCTTCTCGGGCCGCGAACTGCAACCTTGCAGGTACCTCTCAGGTATAAATGCCCAACGAAAGCCCCCAGACCCAAATTGAGAGGGGCTACTTGGGGGCCCCCTGGGGGCCCTTCAGGCCAGCTAGGTCTTTGTGTCCTGGCTCATTCGGTTTGGGAGCTGTTGCTGCAGTTGGGCATGTTGGCCGGAGAGTGCTTCTCGGGCCGCGAACTGCAACCTTGCAGGAATCTCCCAGGTTCCCGGCCCAACAGAAGCCCCCAGACCCAAATGGAGAGGGGCTGCTTGGGGGCCCCCTGGGGGCCCTTCAGGCCAGCTAGGTCTTTGGGTCCTGGCTCCTTCGGTTTGGGAGCTGTTGCTGCAGTTGGGCATGTTGGCCGGAGAGTGCTTCTCGGGCCGCGAACTGCAACCTTGCAGGAATCTCCCAGGTTCCCGGCCCAACGAAAGCCCCCAGACCCAAATGGAGAGGGGCTGCTTGGGGGCCCCCTGGGGGCCCTTCAGGCCAGCTAGGTCTTTGGGTCCTGGCTCCTTCGTTTTGGGAGCTGTTGCTGCAGTTGAGCATGTTGGCCGGAGAGTGCTTCTCGGGCCGCGAAATGTAATCTTGCAGGTACATCTCAGGTATCCATGCCCAACGAAAGCCCCCAGACCCAAATGGAGAGGGGCTGCTTGGGGGACCCCTGGGGGCCCTTCAGGCCAGCTAGGTCTTTGGGTCCTGGCTCCTTCGGTTTGGGAGCTGTTGCTGGATATTGGGCATGTTGGCCGGAGAGTGCTTCTCGGGCTGCGAACTGCAACCTTGCAGGTACCTCTCAGGTATCCATGCCCAACGAAAGCCCCCAGACCCAAATGGAGATGGGCTGCTTGGGGGCCCCCTGGGGGCCCTTCAGGCCAGCTAGGTCTTTGGGTCCTGGCTCCTTCGCTTTGGGAGCTGTTGCTGCAGTTGGGCATGTTGGCCGGAGAGTGCTTCTCGGGCCTCGAACTGCAACCTTGCAGGAATCTCCCAGGTTCCCCGCCCAACGAAAGCCCCCAGACCCAAATTGAGAGGGGCTGCTTGGGGGCCCCCTGGGGGCCCTTCAGGCCAGCTAGGTCTTTGGGTCCTGGCTCCTTCGCTTTGGGAGCTGTTGCTGCAGTTGGGCATGTTGGCCAGAGAGTGCTTCTCGGGCCGCGAACTGTAACTTCCAGGTACCTCTCAGGTATACATGCCCAACGAAAGCCCCCAGACCCAAATGGAGAGGGGCTGCTTGGGGGCCCCCTGGGGGCCCTTCAGGCCAGCTAGGTCTTTGGGTCCTGGCTCCTTCGGTTTGGGAGCTGTTGCTGCAGTTGTGCATGTTGGCCGGAGAGTGCTTCTCGGGCCGCGAACTGCAACCTTGCATGAATCTCCCAGGTTCCCCGCCCAACGAAAGCCCCCAGACCCAAATGGAGATGGGCTGCTTGGGGGCCCCCTGGGGGCACTTCAGGCCAGCTAGGTCTTTGGGTCCTGGCTCCTTCGGTTTGGGAGCTGTTGCTGCAGTTGGGCATGTTGGCCGGAGAGTGCTTCTCGGGCCGCGAACTGCAACCTTGCAGGTACCTCTCAGGTTCCATGCCCAACGAAAACCCCCAGACCCAAATGGAGAGGGGCTGCTTGGGAGCCCCCTGGTGGCACTTCAGGCCAGCTAGGTCTTTGGGTCCTGGCTCCTTCGGTTTGGGAGCTGTTGCTGGATATTGGGCATGTTGGCCGGAGAGTGCTTCTCGGGCCGCGAACTGCAACCTTGCAGGAATCTCCCAGGTTCCCGGCCCAACGAAAGCCCCCAGACCCAAATTGAGAGGGGCTGCTTGGGGGCCCCCTGGGGGCCCTTCAGGCCAGCTAGGTCTTTGGGTCCTGGCTCCTTCGCTTTGGGAGCTGTTGCTGCAGTTGGGCATGTTGGCCGGAGAGTGCTTCTCGGGCCGCGAACTGCAACCTTGCAGGAATCTCCCAGGTTCCATGCCCAACGAAAGCCCCCAGACCCAAATTGAGAGGGGCTGCTTGGGGGCCCCCTGGGGGCCCTTCAGGCCAGCTAGGTCTTTGGGTCCTGGCTCCTTCGCTTTGGGAGCTGTTGCTGCAGTTGGGCATGTTGGCCGGAGAGTGCTTCTCGGGCCGCGAACTGCAACCTTGCAGGATTCTCCCAGGTTCCCGGCCCAACGAAAGCCCCCAGACCCAAATGGAGAGGGGCTGCTTGGTGGCATTCTGGGGGCCCTTCAGGCCAGCTAGGTCTTTGGGTCCTGGCTCCTTCGCTTTGGGAGCTGTTGCTGCAGTTGGGCATGTTGGCCGGAGAGTGCTTCTCGGGCCGCGAACTGCAACCTTGCAGGTACCTCTCAGGTATACATGCCCAACGAAAGCCCCCAGACCCAAATTGAGAGGGGCTACTTGGGGGCCCCCTGGGGGCCCTTCAGGCCAGCTAGGTCTTTGTGTCCTGGCTCATTCGGTTTGGGAGCTGTTGCTGCAGTTGGGCATGTTGGCCGGAGAGTGCTTCTCGGGCCACGAACTGCAACCTTGCAGGAATCTCCCAGGTTCCCGGCCCAACAGAAGCACCCAGACCCAAATGGAGAGGGGCTGCTTGGGGGCCCCCTGGGGGCCCTTCAGGCCAGCTAGGTCTTTGGGTCCTGGCTCCTTCGGTTTGGGAGCTGTTGCTGCAGTTGGGCATGTTGGCCGGAGAGTGCTTCTCGGGCCGCGAACTGCAACCTTGCAGGTACCTCCCAGGTTCCCGGCCCAACGAAAGCCCCCAGACCCAAATGGAGAGGGGCTGCTTGGGGGCCCCCTGGGGGCCCTTCAGGCCAGCTAGGTCTTTGGGTCCTGGCTCCTTCGGTTTGGGAGCTGTTGCTGCAGTTGGGCATGTTGGCCGGAGAGTGCTTCTCGGGCCGCGAACTGCAACCTTGCAGGATTCTCCCAGGTTCCCGGCCCAACGAAAACCCCCAGACCCAAATGGAGAGGGGCTGCTTGGGGGCCCCCTGGGGGCCCTTCAGGCCAGCTAGGTCTTTGGGTCCTGGCTCCTTCGCTTTGGGAGCTGTTGCTGCAGTTGGGCATGTTGGCCGGAGAGTGCTTCTCGGGCCGCGAACTGCAACCTTGCAGGTTCCTCCCAGGTTCCCGGCCCAACTAAAGCCCCCAGACCCAAATTGAGAGGGGCTGCTTGGGGGCCCCCTGGGGGCCCTTCAGGCCAGCTAGGTCTTTGGGTCCTGGCTCCTTCGCTTTGGGAGCTGTTGCTGCAGTTGGGCATGTTGGCCGGAGAGTGCTTCTCGGGCCGCGAACTGCAACCTTGCAGGAATCTCCCAGGTTCCCGGCCCAACGAAAGCCCCCAGACCCAAATGGAGAGGGGCTGCTTGGGGGCCCCCTGGGGGCCCTTCAGGCCACCTAGCTCTTTGGGTCCTGGCTCCTTCGCTTTGGGAGCTGTTGCTGCAGTTGAGCATGTTGGCCGGAGAGTGCTTCTCGGGCCGCGAAATGTAATCTTGCAGGTACATCTCAGGTATCCATGCCCAACGAAAACCCCCAGACCCAAATGGAGAGGGGTTGCTTGGGGGACCCCTGGGGGCCCTTCAGGCCAGCTAGGTCTTTGGGTCCTGGCTCCTTCGCTTTGGGAGCTGTTGCTGCAGTTGGGCATGTTGGCCGGAGAGTGCTTCTCGGGCCGCGAACTGCAACCTTGCAGGAATCTCCCAGGTTCCCCGCCCAACGAAAGCCCCCAGACCCAAATTGAGAGGGGCTGCTTGGGGGCCCCCTGGGGGCCCTTCAGGCCAGCTAGGTCTTTGGGTCCTGGCTCCTTCGCTTTGGGAGCTGTTGCTGCAGTTGGGCATGTTGGCCAGAGAGTGCTTCTCGGGCCGCGAACTGTAACTTCCAGGTACCTCTCAGGTATACATGCCCAACGAAAGCCCCCAGACCCAAATGGAGAGGGGCTGCTTGGGAACCCCTGGGGGCCCTTCAGGCCAGCTAGGTCTTTGGGTCCTGGCTCCTTCGCTTTGGGAGCTGTTGCTGCAGTTGGGCATGTTGGCCGGATAGTGCTTCTCGGGCCGCGAACTGCAACCTTGCAGGAATCTCCCAGGTTCCCCGCCCAACGAAAGCCCCCAGACCCAAATGGAGATGGGCTGCTTGGGGGCCCCCTGGGGGCCCTTCAGGCCAGCTAGGTCTTTGGGTCCTGGCTCCTTCGGTTTGGGAGCTGTTGCTGCAGTTGGGCATGTTGGCCGGAGAGTGCTTCTCGGGCCGCGAACTGCAACCTTGCAGGTACCTCTCAGGTTCCATGCCCAACGAAAACCCCCAGACCCAAATGGAGAGGGGCTGCTTGGGAGCCCCCTGGGGGCCCTTCAGGCCAGCTAGGTCTTTGGGTCCTGGCTCCTTCGCTTTGGGAGCTGTTGCTGGATATTGGGCATGTTGGCCGGAGAGTGCTTCTCGGGCCGCGAACTGCAACCTTGCAGGAATCTCCCAGGTTCCCGGCCCAACGAAAGTCCCCAGACCCAAATTGAGAGGGGCTGCTTGGGGGTCCCCTGGGGGCACTTCAGGCCAGCTAGGTCTTTGGGTCCTGGCTCCTTCGCTTTGGGAGCTGTTGCTGCAGTTGTGCATGTTGGCCGGAGAGTGCTTCTCGGGCCGCGAACTGCAACCTTGCAGGTACCTCTCAGGTATAAATGCCCAACGAAAGCCCCCAGACCCAAATTGAGAGGGGCTGCTTGGGGGCCCCCTGGGGGCCCTTCAGGCCAGCTAGGTCTTTGGGTCCTGGCTCCTTCGCTTTGGGAGCTGTTGCTGCAGTTGTGCATGTTGGCCGGAGAGTGCTTCTCGGGCCGCGAACTGCAACCTTGCATGAATCTCCCAGGTTCCCCGCCCAACGAAAGCCCCCACCCCAAATGGAGAGGGGCTGCTTGGGGGCCCCCTGGGGGCACTTCAGGCCAGCTAGGTCTTTGGGTCCTGGCTCCTTCGCTTTGGGAGCTGTTGCTGCAGTTGGGCATGTTGGCCGGAGAGTGCTTCTCGGGCCGCGAACTGCAACCTTGCAGGTACCTCTCAGGTATCCATGCCCAACGAAAGCCCCCAGACCCAAATTGAGAGGGGCTACTTGGGGGCCCCCTGGGGGCCCTTCAGGCCAGCTAGGTCTTTGTGTCCTGGCTCCTTCGGTTTGGGAGCTGTTGCTGCAGTTGGGCATGTTGGCCGGAGAGTGCTTCTCGGGCCGCGAACTGCAACCTTGCAGGAATCTCCCAGGTTCCCGGCCCAACAGAAGCCCCCAGACCCAAATGGAGAGGGGCTGCTTGGGGGCCCCCTGGGGGCCCTTCAGGCCAGCTAGGTCTTTGGGTCCTGGCTCCTTCGGTTTGGGAGCTGTTGCTGCAGTTGGGCATGTTGGCCGGAGAGTGCTTCTCGGGCCGCGAACTGCAACCTTGCAGGTACCTCCCAGGTTCCCGGCCCAACTAAAGCCCCCAGACCCAAATGGAGAGGAGCTCCTCTGGGGCCCCCTGGGGGCCCTTCAGGCCAGCTAGGTCTTTGGGTCCTGGCTCCTTCGCTTTGGGAGCTGTTGCTGCAGTTGGGCATGTTGGCCGGAGAGTGCTTCTCGGGCCGCGAACTGCAACCTTGCAGGAATCTCCCAGGTTCCCGGCCCAACGAAAGCCCCCAGACCCAAATGGAGAGGGGCTGCTTGGGGGCCCCCTGGGGGCCCTTCAGGCCAGCTAGGTCTTTGGGTCCTGGCTCCTTCGCTTTGGGAGCTGTTGCTGCAGTTGGGCATGTTGGCCGGAGAGTGCTTCTCGGGCCGCGAACTGCAACCTTGCAGGATTCTCCCAGGTTCCCGGCCCAACGAAAGCCCCCAGACCCAAATGGAGAGGGGCTGCTTGGGGGCCCCCTGGGGGCCCTTCAGGCCAGCTAGGTCTTTGGGTCCTGGCTCCTTCGCTTTGGGAGCTGTTGCTGCAGTTGGGCATGTTGGCCGGAGAGTGCTTCTCGGGCCGCGAACTGCAACCTTGCAGGTACCTCCCAGGTTCCCGGCCTAACTAAAGCCCCCAGACCCAAATTGAGAGGGGCTGCTTGGGGGCCCCCTGGGGGCCCTTCAGGCCAGCTAGGTCTTTGGGTCCTGGCTCCTTCGCTTTGGGAGCTGTTGCTGCAGTTGGGCATGTTGGCCGGAGAGTGCTTCTCGGGCCGCGAACTGCAACCTTGCAGGAATCTCCCAGGTTCCCGGCCCAACGAAAGCCCCCAGACCCAAATGGAGAGGGGCTGCTTGGGGGCCCCCTGGGGGCCCTTCAGGCCAGCTAGGTCTTTGGGTCCTGGCTCCTTCGCTTTGGGAGCTGTTGCTGCAGTTGAGCATGTTGGCCGGAGAGTGCTTCTCGGGCCGCGAAATGTAATCTTGCAGGTACATCTCAGGTATCCATGCCCAACGAAAGCCCCCAGACCCAAATGGAGAGGGGTTGCTTGGGGGACCCCTGGGGGCCCTTCAGGCCAGCTAGGTCTTTGGGTCCTGGCTCCTTCGGTTTGGGAGCTGTTGCTGGATATTGGGCATGTTGACCGGAGAGTGCTTCTCGGGCTGCGAACTGCAACCTTGCAGGTACCTCTCAGGTATCCATGCCCAACGAAAGCCCCCAGACCCAAATGGAGATGGGCTGCTTGGGGGCCCCCTGGGGGCCCTTCAGGCCAGCTAGGTCTTTGGGTCCTGGCTCCTTCGGTTTGGGAGCTGTTGCTGCAGTTGGGCATGTTGGCCGGAGAGTGCTTCTCGGGCCGCGAACTGCAACCTTGCAGGAATCTCCCAGGTTCCCCGCCCAACGAAAGCCCCCAGACCCAAATGGAGAGGGGTTGCTTGGGGGCCCCCTGGGGGCCCTTCAGGCCAGCTAGGTCTTTGGGTCCTGGCTCCTTCGGTTTGGGAGCTGTTGCTGCAGTTGGGCATGTTGGCCAGAGAGTGCTTCTCGGGCCGCGAACTGTAACTTCCAGGTACCTCTCAGGTATACATGCCCAACGAAAGCCCCCAGACCCAAATGGAGAGGGGCTGCTTGGGGGCCCCCTGGGGGCCCTTCAGGCCAGCTAGGTCTTTGGGTCCTGGCTCCTTCGGTTTGGGAGCTGTTGCTGCAGTTGGGCATGTTGGCCGGATAGTGCTTCTCGGGCCGCGAACTGCAACCTTGCAGGAATCTCCCAGGTTCCCGGCCCAACGAAAGCCCCCAGACCCAAATGGAGAGGGGCTGCTTGGGGGCCCCCTGGGGGCCCTTCAGGCCAGCTAGGTCTTTGGGTCCTGGCTCCTTCGGTTTGGGAGCTGTTGCTGCAGTTGGGCATGTTGGCCGGAGAGTGCTTCTCGGGCCGCGAACTGCAACCTTGCAGGTACCTCTCAGGTTCCATGCCCAACGAAACCCCCCAGACCCAAATGGAGAGGGGCTGCTTGGGAGCCCCCTGGGGGCACTTCAGGCCAGCAAGGTCTTTGGGTCCTGGCTCCTTCGCTTTGGGAGCTGTTGCTGGATATTGGGCATGTTGGCTGGAGAGTGCTTCTCGGGCCGCGAACTGTAACCTTGCTGGTATCTCCCAGGTTCCCGGCCCAACGAAAGCCCCCAGACCCAAATGGAGAGGGGCTGCTTGGGGGCCCCCTGGGGGCACTTCAGGCCAGCTAGGTCTTTGGGTCCTGGCTCCTTCGCTTTGGGAGCTGTTGCTGCAGTTGGGCATGTTGGCCGGAGAGTGCTTCTCGGGCCGCGAACTGCAACCTTGCAGGTACCTCTCAGGTATAAATGCCCAACGAAAGCCCCCAGACCCAAATTGAGAGGGGCTACTTGGGGGCCCCCTGGGGGCCCTTCAGGCCAGCTAGGTCTTTGTGTCCTGGCTCATTCGGTTTGGGAGCTGTTGCTGCAGTTGGGCATGTTGGCCGGAGAGTGCTTCTCGGGCCGCGAACTGCAACCTTGCAGGAATCTCCCAGGTTCCCGGCCCAACAGAAGCCCCCAGACCCAAATGGAGAGGGGCTGCTTGGGGGCCCCCTGGGGGCCCTTCAGGCCAGCTAGGTCTTTGGGTCCTGGCTCCTTCGTTTTGGGAGCTGTTGCTGCAGTTGAGCATGTTGGCCGGAGAGTGCTTCTCGGGCCGCGAAATGTAATCTTGCAGGTACATCTCAGGTATCCATGCCCAACGAAAGCCCCCAGACCCAAATGGAGAGGGGCTGCTTGGGGGCCCCCTGGGGGCCCTTCAGGCCAGCTAGGTCTTTGGGTCCTGGCTCCTTCGGTTTGGGAGCTGTTGCTGCAGTTGGGCATGTTGGCCGGAGAGTGCTTCTCGGGCCGCGAACTGCAACCTTGCAGGATTCTCCCAGGTTCCCGGCCCAACGAAAACCCCCAGACCCAAATGGAGATGGGCTGCTTGGGGGCCCCCTGGGGGCCCTTCAGGCCAGCTAGGTCTTTGGGTCCTGGCTCCTTCGCTTTGGGAGCTGTTGCTGCAGTTGGGCATGTTGGCCGGAGAGTGCTTCTCGGGCCTCGAATTGCAACCTTGCAGGAATCTCCCAGGTTCCCCGCCCAACGAAAGCCCCCAGACCCAAATTGAGAGGGGCTGCTTGGGGGCCCCCTGGGGGCCCTTCAGGCCAGCTAGGTCTTTGGGTCCTGGCTCCTTCGCTTTGGGAGCTGTTGCTGCAGTTGGGCATGTTGGCCAGAGAGTGCTTCTCGGGCCGCGAACTGTAACTTCCAGGTACCTCTCAGGTATACATGCCCAACGAAAGCCCCCAGACCCAAATGGAGAGGGGCTGCTTGGGGGCCCCCTGGGGGCCCTTCAGGCCAGCTAGGTCTTTGGGTCCTGGCTCCTTCGGTTTGGGAGCTGTTGCTGCAGTTGTGCATGTTGGCCGGAGAGTGCTTCTCGGGCCGCGAACTGCAACCTTGCATGAATCTCCCAGGTTCCCCGCCCAACGAAAGCCCCCAGACCCAAATGGAGATGGGCTGCTTGGGGGCCCCCTGGGGGCACTTCAGGCCAGCTAGGTCTTTGGGTCCTGGCTCCTTCGGTTTGGGAGCTGTTGCTGCAGTTGGGCATGTTGGCCGGAGAGTGCTTCTCGGGCCGCGAACTGCAACCTTGCAGGTACCTCTCAGGTTCCATGCCCAACGAAAACCCCCAGACCCAAATGGAGAGGGGCTGCTTGGGAGCCCCCTGGGGGCCCTTCAGGCCAGCTAGGTCTTTGGGTCCTGGCTCCTTCGCTTTGGGAGCTGTTGCTGGATATTGGGCATGTTGGCCGGAGAGTGCTTCTCGGGCCGCGAACTGCAACCTTGCAGGAATCTCCCAGGTTCCCGGCCCAACGAAAGCCCCCAGACCCAAATTGAGAGGGGCTGCTTGGGGGCCCCCTGGGGGCCCTTCAGGCCAGCTAGGTCTTTGGGTCCTGGCTCCTTCGCTTTGGGAGCTGTTGCTGCAGTTGGGCATGTTGGCCGGAGAGTGCTTCTCGGGCCGCGAACTGCAACCTTGCAGGAATCTCCCAGGTTCCATGCCCAACGAAAGCCCCCAGACCCAAATTGAGAGGGGCTGCTTGGGGGCCCCCTGGGGGCCCTTCAGGCCAGCTAGGTCTTTGGGTCCTGGCTCCTTCGCTTTGGGAGCTGTTGCTGCAGTTGGGCATGTTGGCCGGAGAGTGCTTCTCGGGCCGCGAACTGCAACCTTGCAGGATTCTCCCAGGTTCCCGGCCCAACGAAAGCCCCCAGACCCAAATGGAGAGGGGCTGCTTGGTGGCATTCTGGGGGCCCTTCAGGCCAGCTAGGTCTTTGGGTCCTGGCTCCTTCGCTTTGGGAGCTGTTGCTGCAGTTGGGCATGTTGGCCGGAGAGTGCTTCTCGGGCCGCGAACTGCAACCTTGCAGGTACCTCTCAGGTATACATGCCCAACGAAAGCCCCCAGACCCAAATTGAGAGGGGCTACTTGGGGGCCCCCTGGGGGCCCTTCAGGCCAGCTAGGTCTTTGTGTCCTGGCTCATTCGGTTTGGGAGCTGTTGCTGCAGTTGGGCATGTTGGCCGGAGAGTGCTTCTCGGGCCACGAACTGCAACCTTGCAGGAATCTCCCAGGTTCCCGGCCCAACAGAAGCACCCAGACCCAAATGGAGAGGGGCTGCTTGGGGGCCCCCTGGGGGCCCTTCAGGCCAGCTAGGTCTTTGGGTCCTGGCTCCTTCGGTTTGGGAGCTGTTGCTGCAGTTGGGCATGTTGGCCGGAGAGTGCTTCTCGGGCCGCGAACTGCAACCTTGCAGGTACCTCCCAGGTTCCCGGCCCAACGAAAGCCCCCAGACCCAAATGGAGAGGGGCTGCTTGGGGGCCCCCTGGGGGCCCTTCAGGCCAGCTAGGTCTTTGGGTCCTGGCTCCTTCGGTTTGGGAGCTGTTGCTGCAGTTGGGCATGTTGGCCGGAGAGTGCTTCTCGGGCCGCGAACTGCAACCTTGCAGGAATCTCCCAGGTTCCCGGCCCAACGAAAGCCCCCAGACCCAAATGGAGAGGGGCTGCTTGGGGGCCCCCTGGGGGCCCTTCAGGCCAGCTAGGTCTTTGGGTCCTGGCTCCTTCGGTTTGGGAGCTGTTGCTGCAGTTGGGCATGTTGGCCGGAGAGTGCTTCTCGGGCCGCGAACTGCAACCTTGCAGGATTCTCCCAGGTTCCCGGCCCAACGAAAACCCCCAGACCCAAATGGAGAGGGGCTGCTTGGGGGCCCCCTGGGGGCCCTTCAGGCCAGCTAGGTCTTTGGGTCCTGGCTCCTTCGCTTTGGGAGCTGTTGCTGCAGTTGGGCATGTTGGCCGGAGAGTGCTTCTCGGGCCGCGAACTGCAACCTTGCAGGTACCTCCCAGGTTCCCGGCCCAACTAAAGCCCCCAGACCCAAATTGAGAGGGGCTGCTTGGGGGCCCCCTGGGGGCCCTTCAGGCCAGCTAGGTCTTTGGGTCCTGGCTCCTTCGCTTTGGGAGCTGTTGCTGCAGTTGGGCATGTTGGCCGGAGAGTGCTTCTCGGGCCGCGAACTGCAACCTTGCAGGAATCTCCCAGGTTCCCGGCCCAACGAAAGCCCCCAGACCCAAATGGAGAGGGGCTGCTTGGGGGCCCCCTGGGGGCCCTTCAGGCCACCTAGCTCTTTGGGTCCTGGCTCCTTCGCTTTGGGAGCTGTTGCTGCAGTTGAGCATGTTGGCCGGAGAGTGCTTCTCGGGCCGCGAAATGTAATCTTGCAGGTACATCTCAGGTATCCATGCCCAACGAAAACCCCCAGACCCAAATGGAGAGGGGTTGCTTGGGGGACCCCTGGGGGCCCTTCAGGCCAGCTAGGTCTTTGGGTCCTGGCTCCTTCGCTTTGGGAGCTGTTGCTGGATATTGGGCATGTTGGCTGGAGAGTGCTTCTCGGGCCGCGAACTGTAACCTTGCAGGTACCTCTCAGGTATCCATGCCCAACGAAAGCCCCCAGACCCAAATGGAGATGGGCTGCTTGGGGGCCCCCTGGGGGCACTTCAGGCCAGCTAGGTCTTTGGGTCCTGGCTCCTTCGCTTTGGGAGCTGTTGCTGCAGTTGGGCATGTTGGCCGGAGAGTGCTTCTCGGGCCGCGAACTGCAACCTTGCAGGAATCTCCCAGGTTCCCCGCCCAACGAAAGCCCCCAGACCCAAATTGAGAGGGGCTGCTTGGGGGCCCCCTGGGGGCCCTTCAGGCCAGCTAGGTCTTTGGGTCCTGGCTCCTTCGCTTTGGGAGCTGTTGCTGCAGTTGGGCATGTTGGCCAGAGAGTGCTTCTCGGGCCGCGAACTGTAACTTCCAGGTACCTCTCAGGTATACATGCCCAACGAAAGCCCCCAGACCCAAATGGAGAGGGGCTGCTTGGGAACCCCTGGGGGCCCTTCAGGCCAGCTAGGTCTTTGGGTCCTGGCTCCTTCGCTTTGGGAGCTGTTGCTGCAGTTGGGCATGTTGGCCGGATAGTGCTTCTCGGGCCGCGAACTGCAACCTTGCAGGAATCTCCCAGGTTCCCCGCCCAACGAAAGCCCCCAGACCCAAATGGAGATGGGCTGCTTGGGGGCCCCCTGGGGGCCCTTCAGGCCAGCTAGGTCTTTGGGTCCTGGCTCCTTCGGTTTGGGAGCTGTTGCTGCAGTTGGGCATGTTGGCCGGAGAGTGCTTCTCGGGCCGCGAACTGCAACCTTGCAGGTACCTCTCAGGTTCCATGCCCAACGAAAACCCCCAGACCCAAATGGAGAGGGGCTGCTTGGGAGCCCCCTGGGGGCCCTTCAGGCCAGCTAGGTCTTTGGGTCCTGGCTCCTTCGCTTTGGGAGCTGTTGCTGGATATTGGGCATGTTGGCCGGAGAGTGCTTCTCGGGCCGCGAACTGCAACCTTGCAGGAATCTCCCAGGTTCCCGGCCCAACGAAAGCCCCCAGACCCAAATTGAGAGGGGCTGCTTGGGGGCCCCCTGGGGGCACTTCAGGCCAGCTAGGTCTTTGGGTCCTGGCTCCTTCGCTTTGGGAGCTGTTGCTGCAGTTGTGCATGTTGGCCGGAGAGTGCTTCTCGGGCCGCGAACTGCAACCTTGCAGGTACCTCTCAGGTATAAATGCCCAACGAAAGCCCCCAGACCCAAATTGAGAGGGGCTACTTGGGGGCCCCATGGGGGCCCTTCAGGCCAGCTAGGTCTTTGTGTCCTGGCTCATTCGGTTTGGGAGCTGTTGCTGCAGTTGGGCATGTTGGCCGGAGAGTGCTTCTCGGGCCGCGAACTGCAACCTTGCATGAATCTCCCAGGTTCCCGGCCCAACGAAAGCCCCCAGACCCAAATGGAGAGGGGCTGCGTGGGGGCCCCCTGGGGGCCCTTCAGGCCAGCTAGGTCTTTGGGTCCTGGCTCCTTCGGTTTGGGAGCTGTTGCTGCAGTTGGGCATGTTGGCCGGAGAGTGCTTCTCGGGCCGCGAACTGCAACCTTGCAGGAATCTCCCAGGTTCCCCGCCCAACGAAAGCCCCCAGACCCAAATTGAGAGGGGCTGCTTGGGGGCCCCATGGGGGCCCTTCAGGCCAGCTAGGTCTTTGTGTCCTGGCTCATTCGGTTTGGGAGCTGTTGCTGCAGTTGGGCATGTTGGCCGGAGAGTGCTTCTCGGGCCGCGAACTGCAACCTTGCAGGTACATCTCAGGTATAAATGCCCAACGAAAGCCCCCAGACCCAAATTGAGAGGGGCTACTTGGGGGCCCCATGGGGGCCCTTCAGGCCAGCTAGGTCTTTGTGTCCTGGCTCATTCGGTTTGGGAGCTGTTGCTGCAGTTGGGCATGTTGGCCGGAGAGTGCTTCTCGGGCCGCGAACTGCAACCTTGCATGAATCTCCCAGGTTCCCGGCCCAACGAAAGCCCCCAGACCCAAATGGAGAGGGGCTGCTTGGGGGCCCCCTGGGGGCCCTTCAGGCCAGCTAGGTCTTTGGGTTCTGGCTCCTTCGGTTTGGGAGCTGTTGCTGCAGTTGGGCATGTTGGCCGGAGAGTGCTTCTCGGGCCGCGAACTGCAACCTTGCAGGTACCTCTCAGGTTCCCGGCCCAACGAAAACCCCCAGACCCAAATGGAGAGGGGCTGCTTGGGAGCCCCCTGGGGGCCCTTCAGGCCAGCTAGGTCTTTGGGTCCTGGCTGCTTCGCTTTGGGAGCTGTTGCTGCAGTTGGGCATGTTGGCCGGAGAGTGCTTCTCCGGCCGCGAACTGCAACCTTGCAGGAATCTCCCAGGTTCCCGGCCCAACGAAAGCCCCCAGACCCAAATTGAGAGGGGCTGCTTGGGGGCCCCCTGGGGGCCCTTCAGGCCAGCTAGGTCTTTGGGTCCTGGCTCCTTCGCTTTGGGAGCTGTTGCTGCAGTTGGGCATGTTGGCCGGAGAGTGCTTCTCGGGCCGTGAACTGCAACCTTGCATGAATCTCCCAGGTTCCCCGCCCAACGAAAGCCCCCAGACCCAAATGGAGAGGGGCTGCTTGGGGGCCCCCTGGGGGCACTTCAGGCCAGCTAGGTCTTTGGGTCCTGGCTCCTTCGCTTTGGGAGCTGTTGCTGCAGTTGGGCATGTTGGCCGAAGAGTGCTTCTCGGGCCGCGAACTGCAACCTTGCAGGTACCTCTCAGGTATACATGCCCAACGAAAGCCCCCAGACCCAAATTGAGAGGGGCTACTTGGGGGCCCCCTGGGGGCCCTTCAGGCCAGCTAGGTCTTTGTGTCCTGGCTCCTTCGCTTTGGGAGCTGTTGCTGCAGTTGGGCATGTTGGCCGGAGAGTGCTTCTCGGGCCGCGAACTGCAACCTTGCAGGAATCTCCCAGGTTCCCGGCCCAACTAAAGCCCCCAGACCCAAATGGAGAGGGGCTGCTTGGGGGCCCCCTGGGGGCCCTTCAGGCCAGCTAGGTCTTTGGGTCCTGGCTCCTTCGGTTTGGGAGCTGTTGCTGCAGTTGGGCATGTTGGCCGGAGAGTGCTTCTCGGGCCGCGAACTGCAACCTTGCAGGTACATCCCAGGTTCCCGGCCCAACTAAAGCCCCCAGACCCAAATTGAGAGGGGCTGCTTGGGGGCCCCCTGGGGGCCCTTCAGGCCAGCTAGGTCTTTGGGTCCTGGCTCCTTCGCTTTGGGAGCTGTTGCTGCAGTTGGGCATGTTGGCCGGAGAGTGCTTCTCGGGCCGCGAACTGCAACCTTGCAGGAATCTCCCAGGTTCCCGGCCCAACGAAAGCCCCCAGACCCAAATTGAGAGGGGCTACTTGGGGGCCCCCTGGGGGCCCTTCAGGCCAGCTAGGTCTTTGGGTCCTGGCTCCTTCGGTTTGGGAGCTGTTGCTGCAGTTGGGCATGTTGGCCGGAGAGTGCTTCTCGGGCCGCGAACTGCAACCTTGCAGGTACCTCCCAGGTTCCCGGCCCAACAGAAGCCCCCAGACCCAAATTGAGAGGGGCTGCTTGGGGGCCCCCTGGGGGCCCTTCAGGCCAGCTAGGTCTTTGGGTCCTGGCTCCTTCGCTTTGGGAGCTGTTGCTGCAGTTGGGCATGTTGGCTGGAGAGTGCTTCTCGGGCCGCGAACTGCAACCTTGCAGGAATCTCCCAGGTTCCCGGCCCAACGAAAGCCCCCAGACCCAAATGGAGAGGGGCTGCTTGGGGGCCCCCTGGGGGCCCTTCAGGCCACCTAGCTCTTTGGGTCCTGGCTCCTTCGCTTTGGGAGCTGTTGCTGCAGTTGAGCATGTTGGCCGGAGAGTGCTTCTCGGGCCGCGAAATGTAATCTTGCAGGTACATCTCAGGTATACATGCCCAACGAAAGCCCCCAGACCCAAATGGAGAGGGGCTGCTTGGGGGACCCCTGGGGGCCCTTCAGGCCAGCTAGGTCTTTGGGTCCTGGCTCCTTCTGTTTGGGAGCTGTTGCTGGATATTGGGCATGTTGGCCGGAGAGTGCTTCTCGGGCCGCGAACTGCAACCTTGCAGGTACCTCTCAGGTATACATGCCCAACGAAAGCCCCCAGACCCAAATGGAGAGGGGCTGCTTGGGGGCCCCCTGGGGGCCCTTCAGGCCAGCTAGGTCTTTGGGTCCTGGCTCCTTCGGTTTGGGAGCTGTTGCTGCAGTTGGGCATGTTGGCCGGAGAGTGCTTCTCGGGCCGCGAACTGCAAACTTGCAGGAATCTCCCAGGTTCCCCGCCCAACGAAAGCCCCCAGACCCAAATTGAGAGGGGCTGCTTGGGGGCCCCCTGGGGGCCCTTCAGGCCAGCTAGGTCTTTGGGTCCTGGCTCCTTCGGTTTGGGAGCTGTTGCTGCAGTTGGGCATGTTGGCCGGAGAGTGCTTCTCGGGCCGCGAACTGCAACCTTGCAGGTACCTCTCAGGTTCCATGCCCAACGAAAACCCACAGACCCAAATGGAGAGGGGCTGCTTGGGAGCCCCCTGGGGGCCCTTCAGGCCAGCTAGGTCTTTGGGTCCTGGCTCCTTCGGTTTGGGAGCTGTTGCTGGATATTGGGCATGTTGGCCGGAGAGTGCTTCTCGGGCCGCCAACTGCAACCTTGCAGGTACCTCCCAGGTTCCCGGCCCAACGAAAACCCCCAGACCCAAATGGAGAGGGGATGCTTGGGGGCCCCCTGGGGGCCCTTCAGGCCAGCTAGGTCTTTGGGTCCTGGCTCCTTCGCTTTGGGAGCTGTTGCTGCAGTTGGGCATGTTGGCCGGAGAGTGCTTCTCGGGCCGCGAACTGCAACCTTGCAGGAATCTCCCAGGTTCCATGCCCAACGAAAGCCCCCAGACCCAAATGGAGAGGGGCTGCTTGGGGGCCCCCTGGGGGCCCTTCAGGCCAGCTAGGTCTTTGGGTCCTGGCTCCTTCGCTTTGGGAGCTGTTGCTGCAGTTGTGCATGTTGGCCAGAGAGTGCTTCTCGGGCCGCAAACTGCAACCTTTCAGGAATATCCCAGGTTCCCGGCCCAACGAAAGCCCCCAGACCCAAATTGAGAGGGGCTGCTTGGGGGCCCCCTGGGGGCCCTTCAGGCCAGCTAGGTCTTTGGGTCCTGGCTCCTTCGCTTTGGGAGCTGTTGCTGCAGTTGGGCATGTTGGCCGGAGAGTGCTTCTCGGGCCGCGAACTGCAACCTTGCAGGAATCTCCCAGGTTCCCGGCCCAACGAAAGCCCCCAGACCCAAATGGAGAGGGGCTGCTTGGGGGCCCCCTGGGGGCCCTTCAGGCCACCTAGCTCTTTGGGTCCTGGCTCCTTCGGTTTGGGAGCTGTTGCTGCAGTTGAGCATGTTGGCCGGAGAGTGCTTCTCGGGCCGCGAACTGTAATCTTGCAGGTACATCTCAGGTATCCATGCCCAACGAAAGCCCCCAGACCCAAATGGAGAGGGGCTGCTTGGGGGACCCCTGGGGGCCCTTCAGGCCAGCTAGGTCTTTGGGTCCTGGCTCCTTCGCTTTGGGAGCTGTTGCTGGATATTGGGCATGTTGGCCGGAGAGTGCTTCTCGGGCCGCGAACTGCAACCTTGCAGGTACCTCTCAGGTATCCATGCCCAACGAAAGCACCAAGACCCAAATGGAGATGGGCTGCTTGGGGGCCCCCTGGGGGCCCTTCAGGCCAGCTAGGTCTTTGGGTCCTGGCTCCTTCGCTTTGGGAGCTGTTGCTGCAGTTGGGCATGTTGGCCGGAGAGTGCTTCTCGGGCCGCGAACTGCAACCTTGCAGGAATCTCCCAGGTTCCCCGCCCAACGAAAGCCCCCAGACCCAAATGGAGAGGGGCTGCTTGGGGGCCCCCTGGGGGCCCTTCAGGCCAGCTAGGTCTTTGGGTCCTGGCTCCTTCGCTTTGGGAGCTGTTGCTGGATATTGGGCATGTTGGCCGGAGAGTGCTTCTCGGGCCGCGAACTGCAACCTTGCAGGTACCTCTCAGGTATCCATGCCCAACGAAAGCCCCCAGACCCAAATGGAGATGGGCTGCTTGGGGGCCCCCTGGGGGCCCTTCAGGCCAGCTAGGTCTTTGTGTCCTGGCTCATTCGGTTTGGGAGCTGTTGCTGCAGTTGGGCATGTTGGCCGGAGAGTGCTTCTCGGGCCGCGAACTGCAACCTTGCAGGAATCTCCCAGGTTCCCGGCCCAACAGAAGCCCCCAGACCCAAATGGAGAGGGGCTGCTTGGGGGCCCCCTGGGGGCCCTTCAGGCCAGCTAGGTCTTTGGGTCCTGGCTCCTTCGCTTTGGGAGCTGTTGCTGCAGTTGGGCATGTTGGCCGGAGAGTGCTTCTCGGGCCGCGAACTGCAACCTTGCAGGTACCTCCCAGGTTCCCGGCCCAACTAAAGCCCCCAGACCCAAATGGAGAGGAGCTCCTTGGGGGCCCCCTGGGGGCCCTTCAGGCCAGCTAGGTCTTTGGGTCCTGGCTCCTTCGCTTTGGGAGCTGTTGCTGCAGTTGGGCATGTTGGCCGGAGAGTGCTTCTCGGGCCGCGAACTGCAACCTTGCAGGAATCTCCCAGGTTCCCGGCCCAACGAAAGCCCCCAGACCCAAATGGAGAGGGGCTGCTTGGGGGCCCCCTGGGGGCCCTTCAGGCCAGCTAGGTCTTTGGGTCCTGGCTCCTTCGCTTTGGGAGCTGTTGCTGCAGTTGGGCATGTTGGCCGGAGAGTGCTTCTCGGGCCGCGAACTGCAACCTTGCAGGATTCTCCCAGGTTCCCGGCCCAACGAAAACCCCCAGACCCAAATGGAGAGGGGCTGCTTGGGGGCCCCCTGGGGGCCCTTCAGGCCAGCTAGGTCTTTGGGTCCTGGCTCCTTCGCTTTGGGAGCTGTTGCTGCAGTTGAGCATGTTGGCCAGAGAGTGCTTCTCGGGCCGCGAACTGTAACTTCCAGGTACCTCTCAGGTATACATGCCCAACGAAAGCCCCCAGACCCAAATGGAGAGGGGCTGCTTGGTGGCCTCCTGGGGGCCCTTCAGGCCATCTAGGTCATTGGGTCCTGGCTCCTTCGCTTTGGGAGCTGTTGCTGCAGTTGGGCATGTTGGCCGGAGAGTGCTTCTCGGGCTGCGAACTGCAACATTGCTGGTATCTCCCAGGTTCCCGGCCCAACGAAAGCCCCCAGACCCAAATTGAGAGGGGCTGCTTGGGGGCCCCCTGGGGGCCCTTCAGGCCAGCTAGGTCTTTGGGTCCTGGCTCCTTCGCTTTGGGAGCTGTTGCTGCAGTTGAGCATGTTGGCCGGAGAGTGCTTCTCGGGCCGCGAACTGCAACCTTGCATGAATCTCCCAGGTTCCCCGCCCAACGAAAGCCCCCAGACCCAAATGGAGAGGGGCTGCTTGGGGGCCCCCTGGGGGCCCTTCAGGCCAGCTAGGTCTTTGGGTCCTGGCTCCTTCGGTTTGGGAGCTGTTGCTGCAGTTGGGCATGTTGGCCGGAGAGTGCTTCTCGGGCCGCGAACTGCAACCTTGCAGGTACCTCTCAGGTATAAATGCCCAACGAAAGCCCCCAGACCCAAATTGAGAGGGGCTACTTGGGGGCCCCCTGGGGGCCCTTCAGGCCAGCTAGGTCTTTGTGTCCTGGCTCATTCGGTTTGGGAGCTGTTGCTGCAGTTGGGCATGTTGGCCGGAGAGTGCTTCTCGGGCCGCGAACTGCAACCTTGCAGGAATCTCCCAGGTTCCGGGCCCAACAGAAGCCCCCAGACCCAAATGGAGAGGGGCTGCTTGGGGGCCCCCTGGGGGCCCTTCAGGCCAGCTAGGTCTTTGGGTCCTGGCTCCTTCGCTTTGGGAGCTGTTGCTGCAGTTGGGCATGTTGGCCGGAGAGTGCTTCTCGGGCCGCGAACTGCAACCTTGCAGGTACCTCCCAGGTTCCCGGCCCAACTAAAGCCCCCAGACCCAAATGGAGAGGAGCTCCTTGGGGGCCCCATGGGGGCCCTTCAGGCCAGCTAGGTCTTTGGGTCCTGGCTCCTTCGCTTTGGGAGCTGTTGCTGCAGTTGGGCATGTTGGCCGGAGAGTGCTTCTCGGGCCGCGAACTGCAACCTTGCAGGAATCTCCCAGGTTCCCGGCCAAACGAAAGCCCCCAGACCCAAATGGAGAGGGGCTGCTTGGGGGCCCCCTGGGGGCACTTCAGGCCAGCTAGGTCTTTGGGTCCTGGCTCCTTCGCTTTGGGAGCTGTTGCTGCAGTTGGGCATGTTGGCCGGAGAGTGCTTCTCGGGCCGCGAACTGCAACCTTGCAGGATTCTCCCAGGTTCCCGGCCCAACGAAAACCCCCAGACCCAAATGGAGAGGGGCTGCTTGGGGGCCCCCTGGGGGCCCTTCAGGCCAGCTAGGTCTTTGGGTCCTGGCTCCTTCGCTTTGGGAGCTGTTGCTGCAGTTGGGCATGTTGGCCAGAGAGTGCTTCTCGGGCCGCGAACTGTAACTTCCAGGTACCTCTCAGGTATACATGCCCAACGAAAGCCCCCAGACCCAAATGGAGAGGGGCTGCTTGGTGGCCTTCTGGGGGCCCTTCAGGCCAGCTAGGTCTTTGGGTCCTGGCTCCTTCGCTTTGGGAGCTGTTGCTGGATATTGGGCATGTTGGCCGGAGAGTGCTTCTCGGGCTGCGAACTGCAACCTTGCAGGTACCTCTCAGGTATCCATGCCCAACGAAAGCCCCCAGACCCAAATGGAGATGGGCTGCTTGGGGGCCCCCTGGGGGCCCTTCAGGCCAGCTAGGTCTTTGGGTCCTGGCTCCTTCGCTTTGGGAGCTGTTGCTGCAGTTGGGCATGTTGGCCGGAGAGTGCTTCTCGGGCCGCAAACTGCAACCTTGCAGGAATCTCCCAGGTTCCCCGCCCAACGAAAGCCCCCAGACCCAAATGGAGAGGGGCTGCTTGGGGGCCCCCTGGGGGCCCTTCAGGCCAGCTAGGTCTTTGGGTCCTGGCTCCTTCGCTTTGGGAGCTGTTGCTGCAGTTGGGCATGTTGGCCAGAGAGTGCTTCTCGGGCCGCGAACTGTAACTTCCAGGTACCTCTCAGGTATACATGCCCAACGAAAGCCCCCAGACCCAAATGGAGAGGGGCTGCTTGGGAGCCCCCTGGGGGCCCTTCAGGCCAGCTAGGTCTTTGGGTCCTGGCTCCTTCGGTTTGGGAGCTGTTGCTGCAGTTGTGCATGTTGGCCGGAGAGTGCTTCTCGGGCCGCGAACTGCAACCTTGCAGGAATCTCCCAGGTTCCCCGCCCAACGAAAGCCCCCAGACCCAAATGGAGATGGGCTGCTTGGGGGCCCCCTGGGGGCCCTTCAGGCCAGCTAGGTCTTTGGGTCCTGGCTCCTTCGGTTTGGGAGCTGTTGCTGCAGTTGGGCATGTTGGCCGGAGAGTGCTTCTCGGGCCGCGAACTGCAACCTTGCAGGTACCTCTCAGGTTCCATGCCCAACGAAAACCCCCAGACCCAAATGGAGAGGGGCTGCTTGGGAGCCCCCTGGGGGCCCTTCAGGCCAGCTAGGTCTTTGGGTCCTGGCTCCTTCGCTTTGGGAGCTGTTGCTGGATATTGGGCATGTTGGCCGGAGAGTGCTTCTCGGGCCGCGAACTGCAACCTTGCAGGAATCTCCCAGGTTCCCGGCCCAACGAAAGCCCCCAGACCCAAATGGAGAGGGGCTGCTTGGGGGCCCCCTGGGGGCCCTTCAGGCCAGCTAGGTCTTTGGGTCCTGGCTCCTTCGCTTTGGGAGCTGTTGCTGCAGTTGGGCATGTTGGCCGGAGAGTGCTTCTCGGGCCGCGAACTGCAACCTTGCAGGAATCTCCCAGGTTCCCCGCCCAACGAAAGCCCCCAGACCCAAATGGAGATGGGCTGCTTGGGGGCCCCCTGGGGGCCCTTCAGGCCAGCTAGGTCTTTGGGTCCTGGCTCCTTCGGTTTGGGAGCTGTTGCTGCAGTTGGGCATGTTGGCCGGAGAGTGCTTCTCGGGCCGCGAACTGCAACCTTGCAGGTACCTCTCAGGTTCCATGCCCAACGAAAACCCCCAGACCCAAATGGAGAGGGGCTGCTTGGGAGCCCCCTGGGGGCCCTTCAGGCCAGCTAGGTCTTTGGGTCCTGGCTCCTTCGCTTTGGGAGCTGTTGCTGGATATTGGGCATGTTGGCCAGAGAGTGCTTCTCGGGCCGCGAACTGTAACTTCCAGGTACCTCTCAGGTTCCATGCCCAACGAAAACCCCCAGACCCAAATGGAGAGGGGCTGCTTGGGGGCCCCCTGGGGGCCCTTCAGGCCAGCTAGGTCTTTGGGTCCTGGCTCCTTCGCTTTGGGAGCTGTTGCTGGATATTGGGCATGTTGGCCGGAGAGTGCTTCTCGGGCCGCGAACTGCAACCTTGCAGGAATCTCCCAGGTTCCCGGCCCAACGAAAGCCCCCAGACCCAAATGGAGAGGGGCTGCTTGGGGGCCCCCTGGGGGCCCTTCAGGCCAGCTAGGTCTTTGGGTCCTGGCTCCTTCGCTTTGGGAGCTGTTGCTGCAGTTGGGCATGTTGGCCGGAGAGTGCTTCTCGGGCCGCGAACTGCAACCTTGCAGGAATCTCCCAGGTTCCATGCCCAACGAAAGCCCCCAGACCCAAATTGAGAGGGGCTGCTTGGGGGCCCCCTGGGGGCCCTTCAGGCCAGCTAGGTCTTTGGGTCCTGGCTCCTTCGCTTTGGGAGCTGTTGCTGCAGTTGGGCATGTTGGCCGGAGAGTGCTTCTCGGGCCGCGAACTGCAACCTTGCAGGATTCTCCCAGGTTCCCGGCCCAACGAAAGCCCCCAGACCCAAATGGAGAGGGGCTGCTTGGTGGCATTCTGGGGGCACTTCAGGCCAGCTAGGTCTTTGGGTCCTGGCTCCTTCGCTTTGGGAGCTGTTGCTGCAGTTGTGCATGTTGGCCGGAGAGTGCTTCTCGGGCCGCGAACTGCAACCTTGCAGGTACCTCTCAGGTATACATGCCCAACGAAAGCCCCCAGACCCAAATGGAGAGGGGCTACTTGGGGGCCCCCTGGGGGCCCTTCAGGCCAGCTAGGTCTTTGTGTCCTGGCTCATTCGGTTTGGGAGCTGTTGCTGCAGTTGGGCATGTTGGCCGGAGAGTGCTTCTCGGGCCACGAACTGCAACCTTGCAGGAATCTCCCAGGTTCCCGGCCCAACAGAAGCACCCAGACCCAAATGGAGAGGGGCTGCTTGGGGGCCCCCTGGGGGCCCTTCAGGCCAGCTAGGTCTTTGGGTCCTGGCTCCTTCGGTTTGGGAGCTGTTGCTGCAGTTGGGCATGTTGGCCGGAGAGTGCTTCTCGGGCCGCGAACTGCAACCTTGCAGGTACCTCCCAGGTTCCCGGCCCAACGAAAGCCCCCAGACCCAAATGGAGAGGGGCTGCTTGGGGGCCCCCTGGGGGCCCTTCAGGCCAGCTAGGTCTTTGGGTCCTGGCTCCTTCGGTTTGGGAGCTGTTGCTGCAGTTGGGCATGTTGGCCGGAGAGTGCTTCTCGGGCCGCGAACTGCAACCTTGCATGAATCTCCCAGGTTCCCGGCCCAACGAAAGCCCCCAGACCCAAATGGAGAGGGGCTGCTTGGGGGCCCCCTGGGGGCCCTTCAGGCCAGCTAGGTCTTTGGGTCCTGGCTCCTTCGGTTTGGGAGCTGTTGCTGCAGTTGGGCATGTTGGCCGGAGAGTGCTTCTCGGGCCGCGAACTGCAACCTTGCAGGATTCTCCCAGGTTCCCGGCCCAACGAAAACCCCCAGACCCAAATGGAGAGGGGCTGCTTGGGGGCCCCCTGGGGGCCCTTCAGGCCACCTAGCTCTTTGGGTCCTGGCTCCTTCGCTTTGGGAGCTGTTGCTGCAGTTGGGCATGTTGGCCGGAGAGTGCTTCTCGGGCCGCGAACTGCAACCTTGCAGGTACCTCCCAGGTTCCCGGCCCAACTAAAGCCCCCAGACCCAAATTGAGAGGGGCTGCTTGGGGGCCCCCTGGGGGCCCTTCAGGCCAGCTAGGTCTTTGGGTCCTGGCTCCTTCGCTTTGGGAGCTGTTGCTGCAGTTGGGCATGTTGGCCGGAGAGTGCTTCTCGGGCCGCGAACTGCAACCTTGCAGGAATCTCCCAGGTTCCCGGCCCAACGAAAGCCCCCAGACCCAAATGGAGAGGGGCTGCTTGGGGGCCCCCTGGGGGCCCTTCAGGCCAGCTAGGTCTTTGGGTCCTGGCTCCTTCGCTTTGGGAGCTGTTGCTGCAGTTGAGCATGTTGGCCGGAGAGTGCTTCTCGGGCCGCGAAATGTAATCTTGCAGGTACATCTCAGGTATCCATGCCCAACGAAAGCCCCCAGACCCAAATGGAGAGGGGTTGCTTGGGGGACCCCTGGGGGCCCTTCAGGCCAGCTAGGTCTTTGGGTCCTGGCTCCTTCGCTTTGGGAGCTGTTGCTGGATATTGGGCATGTTGACCGGAGAGTGCTTCTCGGGCTGCGAACTGCAACCTTGCAGGTACCTCTCAGGTATCCATGCCCAACGAAAGCCCCCAGACCCAAATGGAGATGGGCTGCTTGGGGGCCCCCTGGGGGCCCTTCAGGCCAGCTAGGTCTTTGGGTCCTGGCTCCTTCGCTTTGGGAGCTGTTGCTGCAGTTGGGCATGTTGGCCAGAGAGTGCTTCTCGGGCCGCGAACTGTAACTTCCAGGTACCTCTCAGGTATACATGCCCAACGAAAGCCCCCAGACCCAAATTGAGAGGGGCTGCTTGGGAACCCCTGGGGGCCCTTCAGGCCAGCTAGGTCTTTGGGTCCTGGCTCCTTCGCTTTGGGAGCTGTTGCTGCAGTTGGGCATGTTGGCCAGAGAGTGCTTCTCGGGCCGCGAACTGTAACTTCCAGGTACCTCTCAGGTATACATGCCCAACGAAAGCCCCCAGACCCAAATTGAGAGGGGCTGCTTGGGAACCCCTGGGGGCCCTTCAGGCCAGCTAGGTCTTTGGGTCCTGGCTCCTTCGCTTTGGGAGCTGTTGCTGCAGTTGGGCATGTTGGCCGGAGAGTGCTTCTCGGGCCGCGAACTGCAACCTTGCAGGAATCTCCCAGGTTCCCCGCCCAACGAAAGCCCCCAGACCCAAATGGAGATGGGCTGCTTGGGGGCCCCCTGGGGGCCCTTCAGGCCAGCTAGGTCTTTGGGTCCTGGCTCCTTCGCTTTGGGAGCTGTTGCTGCAGTTGGGCATGTTGGCCGGAGAGTGCTTCTCGGGCCACGAACTGCAACCTTGCAGGTACCTCTCAGGTTCCATGCCCAACGAAAACCCCCAGACCCAAATGGAGAGGGGCTGCTTGGGAGCCCCCTGGGGGCCCTTCAGGCCAGCTAGGTCTTTGGGTCCTGGCTCCTTCGCTTTGGGAGCTGTTGCTGGATATTGGGCATGTTGGCCGGAGAGTGCTTCTCGGGCCGCGAACTGCAACCTTGCAGGAATCTCCCAGGTTCCCGGCCCAACGAAAGCCCCCAGACCCAAATTGAGAGGGGCTGCTTGGGGGCCCCCTGGGGGCACTTCAGGCCAGCTAGGTCTTTGGGTCCTGGCTCCTTCGCTTTGGGAGCTGTTGCTGCAGTTGTGCATGTTGGCCGGAGAGTGCTTCTCGGGCCGCGAACTGCAACCTTGCAGGTACCTCTCAGGTATAAATGCCCAACGAAAGCCCCCAGACCCAAATTGAGAGGGGCTACTTGGGGGCCCCCTGGGGCACTTCAGGCCAGCTAGGTCTTTGTGTCCTGGCTCATTCGGTTTGGGAGCTGTTGCTGCAGTTGGGCATGTTGGCCGGAGAGTGCTTCTCGGGCCGCGAACTGCAACCTTGCATGAATCTCCCAGGTTCCCGGCCCAACGAAAGCCCCCAGACCCAAATTGAGAGGTGCTGCTTGGGGGCCCCCTGGGGGCCCTTCAGGCCAGCTAGGTCTTTGGGTCCTGGCTCCTTCGGTTTGGGAGCTGTTGCTGCAGTTGGGCATGTTGGCCGGAGAGTGCTTCTCGGGCCGCGAACTGCAACCTTGCAGGTACCTCTCAGGTTCCCGGCCCAACGAAAACCCCCAGACCCAAATGGAGAGGGGCTGCTTGGGAGCCCCCTGGGGGCCCTTCAGGCCAGCTAGGTCTTTGGGTCCTGGCTGCTTCGCTTTGGGAGCTGTTGCTGCAGTTGGGCATGTTGGCCGGAGAGTGCTTCTCCGGCCGCGAACTGCAACCTTGCAGGAATCTCCCAGGTTCCCGGCCCAACGAAAGCCCCCAGACCCAAATTGAGAGGGGCTGCTTGGGGGCCCCCTGGGGGCCCTTCAGGCCAGCTAGGTCTTTGGGTCCTGGCTCCTTCGCTTTGGGAGCTGTTGCTGCAGTTGGGCATGTTGGCCGGAGAGTGCTTCTCGGGCCGTGAACTGCAACCTTGCATGAATCTCCCAGGTTCCCCGCCCAACGAAAGCCCCCAGACCCAAATGGAGAGGGGCTGCTTGGGGGCCCCCTGGGGGCCCTTCAGGCCAGCTAGGTCTTTGGGTCCTGGCTCCTTCGCTTTGGGAGCTGTTGCTGCAGTTGGGCATGTTGGCCGGAGAGTGCTTCTCGGGCCGCGAACTGCAACCTTGCAGGTACCTCTCAGGTATACATGCCCAACGAAAGCCCCCAGACCCAAATTGAGAGGGGCTACTTGGGGGCCCCCTGGGGGCCCTTCAGGCCAGCTAGGTCTTTGTGTCCTGGCTCATTCGGTTTGGGAGCTGTTGCTGCAGTTGGGCATGTTGGCCGGAGAGTGCTTCTCGGGCCGCGAACTGCAACCTTGCAGGAATCTCCCAGGTTCCCGGCCCAACTAAAGCCCCCAGACCCAAATTGAGAGGGGCTGCTTGGGGGCCCCCTGGGGGCCCTTCAGGCCAGCTAGGTCTTTGGGTCCTGGCTCCTTCGGTTTGGGAGCTGTTGCTGCAGTTGGGCATGTTGGCCGGAGAGTGCTTCTCGGGCCGCGAACTGCAACCTTGCAGGTACCTCCCAGGTTCCCGGCCCAACTAAAGCCCCCAGACCCAAATTGAGAGGGGCTGCTTGGGGGCCCCCTGGGGGCCCTTCAGGCCAGCTAGGTCTTTGGGTCCTGGCTCCTTCGCTTTGGGAGCTGTTGCTGCAGTTGGGCATGTTGGCCGGAGAGTGCTTCTCGGGCCGCGAACTGCAACCTTGCAGGAATCTCCCAGGTTCCCGGCCCAACGAAAGCCCCCAGACCCAAATTGAGAGGGGCTACTTGGGGGCCCCCTGGGGGCCCTTCAGGCCAGCTAGGTCTTTGGGTCCTGGCTCCTTCGCTTTGGGAGCTGTTGCTGCAGTTGGGCATGTTGGCCGGAGAGTGCTTCTCGGGCCGCGAACTGCAACCTTGCAGGTACCTCTCAGGTTACCGGCCCAACAGAAGCCCCCAGACCCAAATGGAGAGGGGCTGCTTGGGGGCCCCCTGGGGGCCCTTCAGGCCAGCTAGGTCTTTGGGTCCTGGCTCCTTCGCTTTGGGAGCTGTTGCTGCAGTTGGGCATGTTGGCTGGAGAGTGCTTCTCGGGCCGCGAACTGCAACCTTGCAGGAATCTCCCAGGTTCCCGGCCCAACGAAAGCCCCCAGACCCAAATGGAGAGGGGCTGCTTGGGGGCCCCCTGGGGGCCCTTCAGGCCACCTAGCTCTTTGGGTCCTGGCTCCTTCGCTTTGGGAGCTGTTGCTGCAGTTGAGCATGTTGGCCGGAGAGTGCTTCTCGGGCCGCGAAATGTAATCTTGCAGGTACATCTCAGGTATCCATGCCCAACGAAAGCCCCCAGACCCAAATGGAGAGGGGCTGCTTGGGGGACCCCTGGGGGCCCTTCAGGCCAGCTAGGTCTTTGGGTCCTGGCTCCTTCTGTTTGGGAGCTGTTGCTGGATATTGGGCATGTTGGCCGGAGAGTGCTTCTCGGGCCGCGAACTGCAACCTTGCAGGTACCTCTCAGGTATCCATGCCCAACGAAAGCCCCCAGACCCAAATGGAAATGGGCTGCTTGGGGGCCCCCTGGGGGCCCTTCAGGCCAGCTAGGTCTTTGGGTCCTGGCTCCTTCGGTTTGGGAGCTGTTGCTGCAGTTGGGCATGTTGGCCGGAGAGTGCTTCTCGGGCCGCGAACTGCAAACTTGCAGGAATCTCCCAGGTTCCCCGCCCAACGAAAGCCCCCAGACCCAAATGGAGAGGGGCTGCTTGGGGGCCCCCTGGGGGCCCTTCAGGCCAGCTAGGTCTTTGGGTCCTGGCTCCTTCGGTTTGGGAGCTGTTGCTGCAGTTGGGCATGTTGGCCGGAGAGTGCTTCTCGGGCCACGAACTGCAACCTTGCAGGTACCTCTCAGGTTCCATGCCCAACGAAAACCCACAGACCCAAATGGAGAGGGGCTGCTTGGGAGCCCCCTGGGGGCCCTTCAGGCCAGCTAGGTCTTTGGGTCCTGGCTCCTTCGGTTTGGGAGCTGTTGCTGGATATTGGGCATGTTGGCCGGAGAGTGCTTCTCGGGCCGCCAACTGCAACCTTGCAGGTACCTCCCAGGTTCCCGGCCCAACGAAAACCCCCAGACCCAAATGGAGAGGGGATGCTTGGGGGCCCCCTGGGGGCCCTTCAGGCCAGCTAGGTCTTTGGGTCCTGGCTCCTTCGCTTTGGGAGCTGTTGCTGCAGTTGAGCATGTTGGCCGGAGAGTGCTTCTCGGGCCGCGAACTGTAATCTTGCAGGTACATCTCAGGTATCCATGCCCAACGAAAGCCCCCAGACCCAAATGGAGAGGGGCTGCTTGGGGGACCCCTGGGGGCCCTTCAGGCCAGCTAGGTCTTTGGGTCCTGGCTCCTTCGCTTTGGGAGCTGTTGCTGGATATTGGGCATGTTGGCCGGAGAGTGCTTCTCGGGCCGCGAACTGCAACCTTGCAGGTACCTCTCAGGTATCCATGCCCAACGAAAGCCCCAAGACCCAAATGGAGATGGGCTGCTTGGGGGCCCCCTGGGGGCACTTCAGGCCAGCTAGGTCTTTGGGTCCTGGCTCCTTCGGTTTGGGAGCTGTTGCTGCAGTTGAGCATGTTGGCCGGAGAGTGCTTCTCGGGCCGCGAACTGTAATCTTGCAGTTACATCTCAGGTATCCATGCCCAACGAAAGCCCCCAGACCCAAATGGAGAGGGGCTGCTTGGGGGCCCCCTGGGGGCCCTTCAGGCCAGCTAGGTCTTTGGGTCCTGGCTCCTTCGCTTTGGGAGCTGTTGCTGGATATTGGGCATGTTGGCCGGAGAGTGCTTCTCGGGCCGCGAACTGCAACCTTGCAGGTACCTCTCAGGTATCCATGCCCAACGAAAGCCCCCAGACCCAAATGGAGATGGGCTGCTTGGGGGCCCCCTGGGGGCCCTTCAGGCCAGCTAGGTCTTTGGGTCCTGGCTCCTTCGCTTTGGGAGCTGTTGCTGCAGTTGGGCATGTTGGCCGGAGAGTGCTTCTCGGGCCGCGAACTGCAACCTTGCAGGAATCTCCCAGGTTCCCGGCCCAACGAAAGCCCCCAGACCCAAATTGAGAGGGGCTGCTTGGGGGCCCCCTGGGGGCCCTTCAGGCCAGCTAGGTCTTTGGGTCCTGGCTCCTTCGGTTTGGGAGCTGTTGCTGCAGTTGGGCATGTTGGCCGGAGAGTGCTTCTCGGGCCACGAACTGCAACCTTGCAGGTACCTCTCAGGTATACATGCCCAACGAAAGCCCCCAGACCCAAATGGAGAGGGGCTGCTTGGGGGCCCCCTGGGGGCCCTTCAGGCCAGCTAGGTCTTTGGGTCCTGGCTCCTTCGCTTTGGGAGCTGTTGCTGCAGTTGGGCATGTTGGCCGGAGAGTGCTTCTCGGGCCGCGAACTGCAACCTTGCAGGAATCTCCCAGGTTCCATGCCCAACGAAAGCCCCCAGACCCAAATGGAGAGGGGCTGCTTCGGGGCCCCCTGGGGGCCCTTCAGGCCAGCTAGGTCTTTGGGTCCTGGCTCCTTCGCTTTGGGAGCTGTTGCTGCAGTTGGGCATGTTGGCCGGAGAGTGCTTCTCGGGCCGCAAACTGCAACCTTGCAGGAATATCCCAGGTTCCCGGCCCAACGAAAGCCCCCAGACCCAAATGGAGAGGGGCTGCTTGGGGGCCCCCTGGGGGCCCTTCAGGCCAGCTAGGTCTTTGGGTCCTGGCTCCTTCGCTTTGGGAGCTGTTGCTGCAGTTGGGCATGTTGGCCGGAGAGTGCTTCTCGGGCCGCGAACTGCAACCTTGCAGGAATCTCCCAGGTTCCCGGCCCAACAAAAGCCCCCAGACCCAAATGGAGAGGGGCTGCTTGGGGGCCCCCTGGGGGCCCTTCAGGCCAGCTAGGTCTTTGGGTCCTGGCTCCTTCGCTTTGGGAGCTGTTGCTGCAGTTGGGCATGTTGGCCGGAGAGTGCTTCTCGGGCCGCGAACTGCAACCTTGCAGGAATCTCCCAGGTTCCCCGCCCAACGAAAGCCCCCAGACCCAAATGGAGAGGGGCTGCTTGGGGGCCCCCTGGGGGCCCTTCAGGCCAGCTAGGTCTTTGGGTCCTGGCTCCTTCGCTTTGGGAGCTGTTGCTGCAGTTGGGCATGTTGGCCGGAGAGTGCTTCTCGGGCCGCGAACTGCAACCTTGCAGGTACCTCTCAGGTATACATGCCCAACGAAAGCCACCAGACCCAAATTGAGAGGGGCTACTTGGGGGCCCCCTGGGGGCCCTTCAGGCCAGCTAGGTCTTTGTGTCCTGGCTCATTCGGTTTGGGAGCTGTTGCTGCAGTTGGGCATGTTGGCCGGAGAGTGCTTCTCGGGCCGCGAACTGCAACCTTGCAGGAATCTCCCAGGTTCCCGGCCCAACAGAAGCCCCCAGACCCAAATGGAGAGGGGCTGCTTGGGGGCCCCCTGGGGGCCCTTCAGGCCAGCTAGGTCTTTGGGTCCTGGCTCCTTCGCTTTGGGAGCTGTTGCTGCAGTTGGGCATGTTGGCCGGAGAGTGCTTCTCGGGCCGCGAACTGCAACCTTGCAGGTACCTCCCAGGTTCCCGGCCCAACTAAAGCCCCCAGACCCAAATGGAGAGGAGCTCCTTGGGGGCCCCATGGGGGCCCTTCAGGCCAGCTAGGTCTTTGGGTCCTGGCTCCTTCGCTTTGGGAGCTGTTGCTGCAGTTGGGCATGTTGGCCGGAGAGTGCTTCTCGGGCCGCGAACTGCAACCTTGCAGGATTCTCCCAGGTTCCCGGCCCAACGAAAACCCCCAGACCCAAATGGAGAGGGGCTGCTTGGGGGCCCCCTGGGGGCCCTTCAGGCCAGCTAGGTCTTTGGGTCCTGGCTCCTTCGCTTTGGGAGCTGTTGCTGCAGTTGAGCATGTTGGCCAGAGAGTGCTTCTCGGGCCGCGAACTGTAACTTCCAGGTACCTCTCAGGTATACATGCCCAACGAAAGCCCCCAGACCCAAATGGAGAGGGGCTGCTTGGTGGCCTTCTGGGGGCCCTTCAGGCCAGCTAGGTCTTTGGGTCCTGGCTCCTTCGCTTTGGGAGCTGTTGCTGCAGTTGGGCATGTTGGCCGGAGAGTGCTTCTCGGGCCGCGAACTGCAACTTTGCAGGTACCTCCCAGGATCCCGGCCCAACTAAAGCCCACAGACCAAAATGGAGAGGAGCTCCTTGGGGGCCCCATGGGGGCCCTTCAGGCCAGCTAGGTCTTTGGGTCCTGGCTCCTTCGCTTTGGGAGCTGTTGCTGCAGTTGGGCATGTTGGCCGGAGAGTGCTTCTCGGGCCGCGAACTGCAACCTTGCAGGTACCTCTCAGGTATACATGCCCAACGAAAGCCCCCAGACCCAAATTGAGAGGGGCTACTTGGGGGCCCCCTGGGGGCCCTTCAGGCCAGCTAGGTCTTTGTGTCCTGGCTCATTCGGTTTGGGAGCTGTTGCTGCAGTTGGGCATGTTGGCCGGAGAGTGCTTCTCGGGCCGCGAACTGCAACCTTGCAGGAATCTCCCAGGTTCCCGGCCCAACAGAAGCCCCCAGACCCAAATGGAGAGGGGCTGCTTGGGGGCCCC
This sequence comes from Gallinula chloropus, assembly GCF_964237585.1. Classification (NCBI taxonomy): domain Eukaryota; kingdom Metazoa; phylum Chordata; class Aves; order Gruiformes; family Rallidae; genus Gallinula; species Gallinula chloropus. The sequence continues at coordinate 103,437 of NW_028168817.1, forward strand.
CTGGGGGCCCTTCAGGCCAGCTAGGTCTTTGGGTCCTGGCTCCTTCGGTTTGGGAGCTGTTGCTGCAGTTGGGCATGTTGGCCGGAGAGTGCTTCTCGGGCCGCGAACTGCAACCTTGCAGGTACCTCCCAGGTTCCCGGCCCAACTAAAGCCCCCAGACCCAAATGGAGAGGAGCTCCTTGGGGGCCCCATGGGGGCCCTTCAGGCCAGCTAGGTCTTTGGGTCCTGGCTCCTTCGCTTTGGGAGCTGTTGCTGCAGTTGGGCATGTTGGCCGGAGAGTGCTTCTCGGGCCGCGAACTGCAACCTTGCAGGAATCTCCCAGGTTCCCGGCCCAACGAAAGCCCCCAGACCCAAATGGAGAGGGGCTGCTTGGGGGCCCCCTGGGGGCCCTTCAGGCCAGCTAGGTCTTTGGGTCCTGGCTCCTTCGCTTTGGGAGCTGTTGCTGCAGTTGGGCATGTTGGCCGGAGAGTGCTTCTCGGGCCGCGAACTGCAACCTTGCAGGATTCTCCCAGGTTCCCGGCCCAACGAAAACCCCCAGACCCAAATGGAGAGGGGCTGCTTGGGGGCCCCCTGGGGGCCCTTCAGGCCAGCTAGGTCTTTGGGTCCTGGCTCCTTCGCTTTTGGAGCTGTTGCTGCAGTTGAGCATGTTGGCCAGAGAGTGCTTCTCGGGCCGCGAACTGTAACTTCCAGGTACCTCTCAGGTATACATGCCCAACGAAAGCCCCCAGACCCAAATGGAGAGGGGCTGCTTGGTGGCCTTCTGGGGGCCCTTCAGGCCAGCTAGGTCTTTGGGTCCTGGCTCCTTCGCTTTGGGAGCTGTTGCTGGATATTGGGCATGTTGGCCGGAGAGTGCTTCTCGGGCCGCGAACTGCAACCTTGCAGGTACCTCCCAGGTTCCCGGCCCAACTAAAGCCCACAGACCAAAATGGAGAGGAGCTCCTTGGGGGCCCCCTGGGGGCCCTTCAGGCCAGCTAGGTCTTTGGGTCCTGGCTCCTTCGGTTTGGGAGCTGTTGCTGCAGTTGGGCATGTTGGCCGGAGAGTGCTTCTCGGGCCGCGAACTGCAACCTTGCAGGAATCTCCCAGGTTCCCGGCCCAACGAAAGCCCCCAGACCCAAATGGAGAGGGGCTGCTTGGGGGCCCCCTGGGGGCCCTTCAGGCCAGCTAGGTCTTTGGGTCCTGGCTCCTTCGCTTTGGGAGCTGTTGCTGCAGTCGAGCATGTTGGCCGGAGAGTGCTTCTCGGGCCGCGAACTGTAACTTCCAGGTACCTCTCAGGTATACATGCCCAACGAAAGCCCCCAGACCCAAATGGAGAGGGGCTGCTTGGTGGCCTTCTGGGGGCCCTTCAGGCCAGCTAGGTCTTTGGGTCCTGGCTCCTTCGCTTTGGGAGCTGTTGCTGGATATTGGACATGTTGGCCGGAGAGTGCTTCTCGGGCTGCGAACTGCAACCTTGCTGGTATCTCCCAAGTTCCCGGCCCAACGAAAGCCCCCAGACCCAAATTGAGAGGGGCTGCTTGGGGGCCCCCTGGGGGCCCTTCAGGCCAGCTAGGTCTTTGGGTCCTGGCTCCTTCGCTTTGGGAGCTGTTGCTGCAGTTGGGCATGTTGGCCGGAGAGTGCTTCTCGGGCCGCGAACTGCAACCTTGCATGAATCTCACAGGTTCCCCTCCCAACGAAAGCCCCCAGACCCAAATGGAGAGGGGCTGCTTGGGGACCCCCTGGGGGCACTTCAGGCCAGCTAGGTCTTTGGGTCCTGGCTCCTTCGGTTTGGGAGCTGTTGCTGCAGTTGAGCATGTTGGCCGGAGAGTGCTTCTCGGGCCGCGAACTGTAATCTTGCAGTTACATCTCAGGTATCCATGCCCAACGAAAGCCCCCAGACCCAAATGGAGAGGGGCTGCTTGGGGGCCCCCTGGGGGCCCTTCAGGCCAGCTAGGTCTTTGGGTCCTGGCTCCTTCGCTTTGGGAGCTGTTGCTGGATATTGGGCATGTTGGCCGGAGAGTGCTTCTCGGGCCGCGAACTGCAACCTTGCAGGTACCTCTCAGGTATCCATGCCCAACGAAAGCCCCCAGACCCAAATGGAGATGGGCTGCTTGGGGGCCCCCTGGGGGCCCTTCAGGCCAGCTAGGTCTTTGTGTCCTGGCTCCTTCGGTTTGGGAGCTGTTGCTGCAGTTGGGCATGTTGGCCGGAGAGTGCTTCTCGGGCCGCGAACTGCAACCTTGCAGGAATCTCCCAGGTTCCCGGCCCAACGAAAGCCCCCAGACCCAAATTGAGAGGGGCTGCTTGGGGGCCCCCTGGGGGCCCTTCAGGCCAGCTAGGTCTTTGGGTCCTGGCTCCTTCGGTTTGGGAGCTGTTGCTGCAGTTGGGCATGTTGGCCGGAGAGTGCTTCTCGGGCCACGAACTGCAACCTTGCAGGTACCTCTCAGGTATACATGCCCAACGAAAGCCCCCAGACCCAAATGGAGAGGGGCTGCTTGGGGGCCCCCTGGGGGCCCTTCAGGCCAGCTAGGTCTTTGGGTCCTGGCTCCTTCGCTTTGGGAGCTGTTGCTGCAGTTGGGCATGTTGGCCGGAGAGTGCTTCTCGGGCCGCGAACTGCAACCTTGCAGGAATCTCCCAGGTTCCATGCCCAACGAAAGCCCCCAGACCCAAATGGAGAGGGGCTGCTTCGGGGCCCCCTGGGGGCCCTTCAGGCCAGCTAGGTCTTTGGGTCCTGGCTCCTTCGCTTTGGGAGCTGTTGCTGGATATTGGACATGTTGGCCGGAGAGTGCTTCTCGGGCTGCGAACTGCAACCTTGCTGGTATCTCCCAAGTTCCCGGCCCAACGAAAGCCCCCAGACCCAAATTGAGAGGGGCTGCTTGGGGGCCCCCTGGGGGCCCTTCAGGCCAGCTAGGTCTTTGGGTCCTGGCTCCTTCGCTTTGGGAGCTGTTGCTGCAGTTGGGCATGTTGGCCGGAGAGTGCTTCTCGGGCCGCGAACTGCAACCTTGCATGAATCTCACAGGTTCCCCTCCCAACGAAAGCCCCCAGACCCAAATGGAGAGGGGCTGCTTGGGGACCCCCTGGGGGCACTTCAGGCCAGCTAGGTCTTTGGGTCCTGGCTCCTTCGGTTTGGGAGCTGTTGCTGCAGTTGAGCATGTTGGCCGGAGAGTGCTTCTCGGGCCGCGAACTGTAATCTTGCAGTTACATCTCAGGTATACATGCCCAACGAAAGCCCCCAGACCCAAATGGAGAGGGGCTGCTTGGGGGCCCCCTGGGGGCCCTTCAGGCCAGCTAGGTCTTTGGGTCCTGGCTCCTTCGCTTTGGGAGCTGTTGCTGCAGTTGGGCATGTTGGCCGGAGAGTGCTTCTCGGGCCGCGAACTGCAACCTTGCAGGAATCTCCCAGGTTCCATGCCCAACGAAAGCCCCCAGACCCAAATGGAGAGGGGCTGCTTCGGGGCCCCCTGGGGGCCCTTCAGGCCAGCTAGGTCTTTGGGTCCTGGCTCCTTCGCTTTGGGAGCTGTTGCTGCAGTTGGGCATGTTGGCCGGAGAGTGCTTCTCGGGCCGCGAACTGCAACCTTGCAGGAATCTCCCAGGTTCCCGGCCCAACGAAAGCCCCCAGACCCAAATGGAGAGGGGCTGCTTGGGGGCCCCCTGGGGGCCCTTCAGGCCAGCTAGGTCTTTGGGTCCTGGCTCCTTCGGTTTGGGAGCTGTTGCTGCAGTTGAGCATGTTGGCCGGAGAGTGCTTCTCGGGCCGCGAACTGTAATCTTGCAGGTACATCTCAGGTATCCATGCCCAACGAAAGCCCCCAGACCCAAATGGAGAGGGGCTGCTTGGGGGACCCCTGGGGGCCCTTCAGGCCAGCTAGGTCTTTGGGTCCTGGCTCCTTCGCTTTGGGAGCTGTTGCTGGATATTGGGCATGTTGGCCGGAGAGTGCTTCTCGGGCCGCGAACTGCAACCTTGCAGGTACCTCTCAGGTATCCATGCCCAACGAAAGCCCCAAGACCCAAATGGAGATGGGCTGCTTGGGGGCCCCCTGGGGGCCCTTCAGGCCAGCTAGGTCTTTGGGTCCTGGCTCCTTCGCTTTGGGAGCTGTTGCTGCAGTTGGGCATGTTGGCCGGAGAGTGCTTCTCTGGCCGCGAACTGCAACCTTGCAGGAATCTCCCAGGTTCCCCGCCCAACGAAAGCCCCCAGACCCAAATTGAGAGGGGCTGCTTGGGGGCCCCCTGGGGGCCCTTCAGGCCAGCTAGGTCTTTGGGTCCTGGCTCCTTCGGTTTGGGAGCTGTTGCTGCAGTTGGGCATGTTGGCCGGAGAGTGCTTCTCGGGCCACGAACTGCAACCTTGCAGGTACCTCTCAGGTATACATGCCCAACGAAAGCCCCCTGACCCAAATTGAGAGGGGCTACTTGGGGGCCCCCTGGGGGCCCTTCAGGCCAGCTAGGTCTTTGTGTCCTGGCTCATTCGGTTTGGGAGCTGTTGCTGCAGTTGGGCATGTTGGCCGGAGAGTGCTTCTCGGGCCGCGAACTGCAACCTTGCAGGAATCTCCCAGGTTCCCGGCCCAACAGAAGCCCCCAGACCCAAATGGAGAGGGGCTGCTTGGGGGCCCCCTGGGGGCCCTTCAGGCCAGCTAGGTCTTTGGGTCCTGGCTCCTTCGGTTTGGGAGCTGTTGCTGCAGTTGGGCATGTTGGCCGGAGAGTGCTTCTCGGGCCGCGAACTGCAACCTTGCAGGTACCTCTCAGGTATACATGCCCAACGAAAGCCCCCAGACCCAAATGGAGAGGGGCTGCTTGGTGGCCTTCTGGGGGCCCTTCAGGCCAGCTAGGTCTTTGGGTCCTGGCTCCTTCGCTTTGGGAGCTGTTGCTGGATATTGGACATGTTGGCCGGAGAGTGCTTCTCGGGCTGCGAACTGCAACCTTGCTGGTATCTCCCAGGTTCCCGGCCCAACGAAAGCACCCAGACCCAAATTGAGAGGGGCTGCTTGGGGGCCCCCTGGGGGCCCTTCAGGCCAGCTAGGTCTTTGGGTCCTGGCTCCTTCGCTTTGGGAGCTGTTGCTGCAGTTGGGCATGTTGGCCGGAGAGTGCTTCTCGGGCCGCGAACTGCAACCTTGCATGAATCTCACAGGTTCCCCTCCCAACGAAAGCCCCCAGACCCAAATGGAGAGGGGCTGCTTGGGGACCCCCTGGGGGCACTTCAGGCCAGCTAGGTCTTTGGGTCCTGGCTCCTTCGGTTTGGGAGCTGTTGCTGCAGTTGAGCATGTTGGCCGGAGAGTGCTTCTCGGGCCGCGAACTGTAATCTTGCAGGTACATCTCAGGTATCCATGCCCAACGAAAGCCCCCAGACCCAAATGGAGAGGGGCTGCTTGGGGGCCCCCTGGGGGCCCTTCAGGCCAGCTAGGTCTTTGGGTCCTGGCTCCTTCGCTTTGGGAGCTGTTGCTGGATATTGGGCATGTTGGCCGGAGAGTGCTTCTCGGGCCGCGAACTGCAACCTTGCAGGTACCTCTCAGGTATCCATGCCCAACGAAAGCCCTCAGACCCAAATGGAGATGGGCTGCTTGGGGGCCCCCTGGGGGCCCTTCAGGCCAGCTAGGTCTTTGGGTCCTGGCTCCTTCGCTTTGGGAGCTGTTGCTGCAGTTGGGCATGTTGGCCGGAGAGTGCTTCTCGAGCCACGAACTGCAACCTTGCAGGTACCTCTCAGGTTCCCGGCCCAACGAAAACCCCCAGACCCAAATGGAGAGGGGCTGCTTGGGGGCCCCCTGGGGGCCCTTCAGGCCAGCTAGGTCTTTGGGTCCTGGCTCCTTCGCTTTGGGAGCTGTTGCTGCAGTTGGGCATGTTGGCCGGAGAGTGCTTCTCGGGCCGCGAACTGCAACCTTGCATGAATCTCCCAGGTTCCCCGCCCAACGAAAGCCCCCAGACCCAAATGGAGAGGGGCTGCTTGGGGACCCCCTGGGGGCCCTTCAGGCCAGCTAGGTCTTTGGGTCCTGGCTCCTTCGCTTTGGGAGCTGTTGCTGCAGTTGGGCATGTTGGCCGGAGAGTGCTTCTCGGGCCGCGAACTGCAACCTTGCAGGAATCTCCCAGGTTCCCGGCCCAACGAAAACCCCCAGACCCAAATGGAGAGGGGCTGCTTGGGGGCCCCCTGGGGGCCCTTCAGGCCAGCTAGGTCTTTGGGTCCTGGCTCCTTCGGTTTGGGAGCTGTTGCTGCAGTTGGGCATGTTGGCCAGAGAGTGCTTCTCGGGCCGCGAACTGTAACTTCCAGGTACCTCTCAGGTATACATGCCCAACGAAAGCCCCCAGACCCAAATGGAGAGGGGCTGCTTGGGGGCCCCCTGGGGGCCCTTCAGGCCAGCTAGGTCTTTGGGTCCTGGCTCCTTCGCTTTGGGAGCTGTTGCTGCAGTTGGGCATGTTGGCCGGAGAGTGCTTCTCGGGCCGCGAACTGCAACCTTGCAGGATTCTCCCAGGTTCCCCGCCCAACGAAAGCCCCCAGACCCAAATGGAGAGGGGCTGCTTGGGGCCCCCCCGGGGCCCTTCAGACCAGCTAGGTCTTTGGGTCCTGGCTCCTTCGCTTTGGGAGCTGTTGCTGGATATTGGGCATGTTGGCCGGAGAGTGCTTCTCGGGCTGCGAACTGCAACCTTGCTGGTATCTCCCCGTTTCTCAGACTAAAGAAAGCCCCCAGACCCAAATGGAGAGGGTCTGCTTGGGGGCCCCCTGGGGGCCCTTCAGGCCAGCTAGGTCTTTGGGTCCTGGCTCCTTCGGTTTGGGAGCTGTTGCTGCAGTTGGGCATGTTGGCCGGAGAGTGCTTCTCCGGCCGCGAACTGTAACCTTGCAGGAATCTCCCAGGTTCCCGGCCCAACGAAAGCCCCCAGACCCAAATTGAGAGGGGCTGCTTGGGGGCCCCCTGGGGGCCCTTCAGGCCACCTTGCTCTTTGGGTCCTGGCTCCTTCGCTTTGGGAGCTGTTGCTGCAGTTGAGCATGTTGGCCGGAGAGTGCTTCTCGGTCCGCGAACTGTAATCTTGCAGGTACATTTCAGGTATCCATGCCCAACGAAAGCCCCCAGACCCAAATGGAGAGGGGCTGCTTGGGGGCCCCCTGGGGGCCCTTCAGGCCAGCTAGGTCTTTGGGTCCTGGCTCCTTCGCTTTGGGAGCTGTTGCTGGATATTGGGCATGTTTCCCGGAGAGTGCTTCTCGGGCCGCGAACTGCAACCTTGCAGGAATCTCCCAGGATCCCGGCCCAACTAAAGCCCCCAGACCCAAATGGAGAGGAGCTCCTTGGGGGCCCCATGGGGGCCCTTCAGGCCAGCTAGGTCTTTGGGTCCTGGCTCCTTCGGTTTGGGAGCTGTTGCTGCAGTTGGGCATGTTGGCCGGAGAGTGCTTCTCGGGCTGCGAACTGCAACCTTGCAGGAATCTCCCAGGTTCCATGCCCAACGAAAGCCCCCAGACCCAAATTGAGAGGGGCTGCTTGGGGGCCCCCTGGGGGCCCTTCAGGCCAGCTAGGTCTTTGGGTCCTGGCTCCTTCGCTTTGGGAGCTGTTGCTGCAGTTGGGCATGTTGGCCGGAGAGTGCTTCTCGGGCCGCGAACTGCAACCTTGCAGGATTCTCCCAGCTTCCCGGCCCAACGAAAGACCCAGACCCAAATTGAGAGGAGATCCTTGGGGACCCCATGGGGTCCCTTCAGGCCAGCTAGGTCTTTGGGTCCTGGCTCCTTCGCTTTGGGAGCTGTTGCTGCAGTTGGGCATGTTGGCCGGAGAGTGCTTCTCGGGCCGCGAACTGCAACCTTGCAGGAATCTCCCAGGTTCCATGCCCAACGAAAGACCCCAGACCCAAATTGAGAGGGGCTGCTTGGGGGCCCCCTGGGGGCCCTTCAGGCCAGCTAGGTCTTTGGGTCCTGGCTCCTTCGGTTTGGGAGCTGTTGCTGCAGTTGGGCATGTTGGCCGGAGAGTGCTTCTCGGGCCGCGAACTGCAACCTTGCAGGATTCTCCCAGGTTCCCGGCCCAACAAAAGCCCCCAGACCCAAATGGAGAGGGGCTGCTTGGTGGCATTCTGGGGGCCCTTCAGGCCAGCTAGGTCTTTGGGTCCTGGCTCATTCGGTTTGGGGGCTGTTGCTGGATAGTGGGCATGTTGGCCGGAGAGTGCTTCTCGGGCCGCGAACTGCAACCTTGCAGGAATCTCCCAGGTTCCCGGCCCAACAGAAGCCCCCAGACCCAAATGGAGAGGGGCTGCTTGGGGGCCCCCTGGGGGCCCTTCAGGCCAGCTAGGTCTTTGGGTCCTGGCTCCTTCGGTTTGGGAGCTGTTGCTGCAGTTGGGCATGTTGGCCGGAGAGTGCTTCTCGGGCCGCGAACTGCAACCTTGCAGGTACCTCCCAGGTTCCCGGCCCAACTAAAGCCCCCAGACCCAAATGGAGAGGAGATCCTTGGGGGCCCCCTGGGGGCCCTTCAGGCCAGCTAGGTCTTTGGGTCCTGGCTCCTTCGGTTTGGGAGCTGTTGCTGCAGTTGGGCATGTTGGCCGGAGAGTGCTTCTCGGGCCGCGAACTGCAACCTTGCAGGATTCTCCCAGGTTCCCGGCCCAACGAAAGCCCCCAGACCCAAATGGAGAGGGGCTGCTTGGTGGCATTCTGGGGGCCCTTCAGGCCAGCTAGGTCTTTGGGTCCTGGCTCCTTCGGTTTGGGAGCTGTTGCTGCAGTTGGGCATGTTGGCCGGAGAGTGCTTCTCGGGCCGCGAACTGCAACCTTGTAGGTACCTCCCAGGTTCCCGGCCCAACGAAAGCCCCCAGACCCAAATTGAGAGGGGCTGCTTGGGGCCCCCCTGGGGGCCCTTCAGGCCAGCTAGGTCTTTGGGTCCTGGCTCCTTCGGTTTGGGAGCTGTTGCTGCAGTTGGGCATGTTGGCCGGAGAGTGCTTCTCGGGCCGCGAACTGCAACCTTGCAGGAATCTCCCAAGTTCCCGGCCCAACGAAAGCCCCCAGACCCAAATTGAGAGGGGCTGCTTGGGGGCCCCCTGGGGGCCCTTCAGGCCAGCTAGGTCTTTGGGTCCTGGCTCCTTCGGTTTGGGAGCTGTTGCTGCAGTTGGGCATGTTGGCCGGAGAGTGCTTCTCGGGCCGCGAACTGCAACCTTGCAGGAATCTCCCAGGTTCCCGGCCCAACGAAAGCCCCCAGACCCAAATGGAGAGGGGCTGCTTGGGGGCCCCCTGGGGGCCCTTCAGGCCACCTAGCTCTTTGGGTCTTGGCTCCTTCGGTTTGGGAGCTGTTGCTGCAGTTGGGCATGTTGGCCGGAGAGTGCTTCTCGGGCCGCGAACTGCAACCTTGCATGAATCTCCCAGGTTCCCGGCCCAACGAAAGCCCCCAGACCCAAATGGAGAGGGGCTGCTTGGGGACCCCCTGGGGGCCCTTCAGGCCACCTAGCTCTTTGGGTCTTGGCTCCTTCGCTTTGGGAGCTGTTGCTGCAGTTGGGCATGTTGGCCGGAGAGTGCTTCTCGGGCCGCGAACTGCAACCTTGCAGGTACCTCTCAGGTATCCATGCCCAACGAAAGCCCCCAGACCCAAATGGAGATGGGCTGCTTGGGGGCCCCCTGGGGGCCCTTCAGGCCAGCTAGGTCTTTGGGTCCTGGCTCCTTCGGTTTGGGAGCTGTTGCTGCAGTTGGGCATGTTGGCCGGAGAGTGCTTCTCGGGCCACGAACTGCAACCTTGCAGGTACCTCTCAGGTTCCCGGCCCAACGAAAACCCCCAGACCCAAATGGAGAGGGGCTGCTTGGGAGCCCCCTGGGGGCCCTTCAGGCCAGCTAGGTCTTTGGGTCCTGGCTCCTTCGGTTTGGGAGCTGTTGCTGCAGTTGGGCATGTTGGCCGGAGAGTGCTTCTCGGGCCGCGAACTGCAACCTTGCATGAATCTCCCAGGTTCCCCGCCCAACGAAAGCCCCCAGACCCAAATGGAGAGGGGCTGCTTGGGGGCCCCCTGGGGGCCCTTCAGGCCAGCTAGGTCTTTGGGTCCTGGCTCCTTCGCTTTGGGAGCTGTTGCTGCAGTTGGGCATGTTGTCCGGAGAGTGCTTCTCGGGCCGCGAACTGCAACCTTGCAGGATTCTCCCAGGTTCCCGGCCCAACGAAAACCCCCAGACCCAAATGGAGAGGGGCTGCTTGGGGGCCCCCTGGGGGCCCTTCAGGCCAGCTAGGTCTTTGGGTCCTGGCTCCTTCGCTTTGGGAGCTGTTGCTGCAGTTGAGCATGTTGGCCAGAGAGTGCTTCTCGGGCCGCGAACTGTAACTTCCAGGTACCTCTCAGGTATACATGCCCAACGAAAGCCCCCAGACCCAAATGGAGAGGGGCTGCTTGGGGGCCCCCTGGGGGCCCTTCAGGCCAGCTAGGTCTTTGGGTCCTGGCTCCTTCGCTTTGGGAGCTGTTGCTGCAGTTGGGCATGTTGGCCGGAGAGTGCTTCTCGGGCCGCGAACTGCAACCTTGCAGGATTCTCCCAGGTTCCCCGCCCAACGAAAGCCCCCAGACCCAAATGGAGAGGGGCTGCTTGGGGCCCCCCCGGGGCCCTTCAGACCAGCTAGGTCTTTGGGTCCTGGCTCCTTCGCTTTGGGAGCTGTTGCTGGATATTGGGAATGTTGGCCGGAGAGTGCTTCTCGGGCTGCGAACTGCAACCTTGCTGGTATCTCCCAGGTTCTCAGCCTAAAGAAAGCCCCCAGACCCAAATGGAGAGGGTCTGCTTGGGGGCCCCCTGGGGGCCCTTCAGGCCAGCTAGGTCTTTGGGTCCTGGCTCCTTCGCTTTGGGAGCTGTTGCTGCAGTTGGGCATGTTGGCCGGAGAGTGCTTCTCCGGCCGCGAACTGTAACCTTGCAGGAATCTCCCAGGTTCCCGGCCCAACGAAAGCCCCCAGACCCAAATTGAGAGGGGCTGCTTGGGGGCCCCCTGGGGGCCCTTCAGGCCACCTAGCTCTTTGGGTCCTGGCTCCTTCGGTTTGGGAGCTGTTGCTGCAGTTGGGCATGTTGGCCGGAGAGTGCTTCTCTGGCCGCGAACTGCAACCTTGCAGGATTCTCCCAGGTTCCCGGCCCAACGAAAGCCCCCAGACCCAAATTGAGAGGGGCTGCTTGGGGCCCCCCTGGGGGCCCTTCAGGCCAGCTAGGTCTTTGGGTCCTGGCTCCTTCGGTTTGGGAGCTGTTGCTGCAGTTGTGCATGTTGGCTGGAGAGTGCTTCTCGGGCCGCCAACTGCAACCTTGCAGGTACCTCCCAGGTTCCCGGCCCAACGAAAACCCCCAGACCCAAATGGAGAGGGGCTGCTTGGGGGCCCCCTGGGGGCCCTTCAGGCCAGCTAGGTCTTTGGGTCCTGGCTCCTTCGGTTTGGGAGCTGTTGCTGCAGTTGGGCATGTTGGCCGGAGAGTGCTTCTCCGGCCGCGAACTGCAACCTTTCAGGAATATCCCAGGTTCCCGGCCCAACGAAAGCCCACAGACCCAAATGGAGAGGGGCTGCTTGGGGGACCCCTGGGGGCCCTTCAGGCTAGCTAGGTCTTTGGGTCCTGGCTCCTTCGCTTTGGGAGCTGTTGCTGCAGTTGGGCATGTTGGCCGGAGAGTGCTTCTCGGGCCGCGAACTGCAACCTTGCATGAATCTCCCAGGTTCCCCGCCCAACGAAAGCCCCCAGACCCAAATGGAGAGGGGCTGCTTGGGGACCCCCTGGGGGCACTTCAGGCCAGCTAGGTCTTTGGGTCCTGGCTCCTTCGGTTTGGGAGCTGTTGCTGCAGTTGGGCATGTTGGCCGGAGAGTGCTTCTCGGGCCGCGAACTGCAACCTTGCAGGATTCTCCCAGGTTCCGGGCCCAACGAAAGCCCCCAGACCCAAATTGAGAGGGGCTGCTTGGGGCCCCCCTGGGGGCCCTTCAGGCCAGCTAGGTCTTTGGGTCCTGGCTCCTTCGGTTTGGGAGCTGTTGCTGCAGTTGGGCATGTTGGCCGGAGAGTGCTTCTCGGGCCGCGAACTGCAACCTTGCAGGAATCTCCCAAGTTCCGGCCAAACGAAAGCCCCCAGACCCAAATGGAGAGGGGCTGCTTGGGGGCCCCCTGGGGGCCCTTCAGGCCAGCTAGGTCTTTGGGTCCTGGCTCCTTCGCTTTGGGAGCTGTTGCTGCAGTTGGGCATGTTGGCCGGAGAGTGCTTCTCCGGCCGCGAACTGTAACCTTGCAGGAATCTCCCAGGTTCCCGGCCCAACGAAAGCCCCCAGACCCAAATTGAGAGGGGCTGCTTGGGGGCCCCCTGGGGGCCCTTCAGGCCACCTAGCTCTTTGGGTCCTGGCTCCTTCGCTTTGGGAGCTGTTGCTGCAGTTGAGCATGTTGGCCGGAGAGTGCTTCTTGGGCCGCGAACTGTAATCTTGCAGGTACATCTCAGGTATCCATGCCCAACGAAAGCCCCCAGACCCAAATGGAGAGGGGCTGCTTGGGGGCCCCCTGGGGGCCCTTCAGGCCAGCTAGGTCTTTGGGTCCTGGCTCCTTCGCTTTGGGAGCTGTTGCTGGATATTGGGCATGTTGGCCGGAGAGTGCTTCTCGGGCCGCGAACTGCAACCTTGCAGGAATCTCCCAGGATCCCGGCCCAACTAAAGCCCCCAGACCCAAATGGAGAGGAACTCCTTGGGGGCCCCATGGGGGCCCTTCAGGCCAGGTAAGTCTTTGGGTCCTGGCTCCTTCGGTTTGGGAGCTGTTGCTGCAGTTGGGCATGTTGGCCGGAGAGTGCTTCTCGGGCCGCGAACTGCAACCTTGCAGGAATCTCCCAGGTTCCCGGCCCAACAGAAGCCCCCAGACCCAAATGGAGAGGGGCTGCTTGGGGGCCCCCTGGGGGCCCTTCAGGCCAGCTAGGTCTTTGGGTCCTGGCTCCTTCGCTTTGGGAGCTGTTGCTGCAGTTGGGCATGTTGGCCGGAGAGTGCTTCTCGGGCCACGAACTGCAACCTTGCAGGTACCTCTCAGGTTCCCGGCCCAACGAAAACCCCCAGACCCAAATGGAGAGGGGCTGCTTGGGAGCCCCCTGGGGGCCCTTCAGGCCAGCTAGGTCTTTGGGTCCTGGCTCCTTCGGTTTGGGAGCTGTTGCTGCAGTTGGGCATGTTGGCCGGAGAGTGCTTCTCGGGCCGCGAACTGCAACCTTGCATGAATCTCCCAGGTTCCCCGCCCAACGAAAGCCCCCAGACCCAAATGGAGAGGGGCTGCTTGGGGGCCCCCTGGGGGCCCTTCAGGCCAGCTAGGTCTTTGGGTCCTGGCTCCTTCGCTTTGGGAGCTGTTGCTGCAGTTGGGCATGTTGGCCGGAGAGTGCTTCTCGGGCCGCGAACTGCAACCTTGCAGGATTCTCCCAGGTTCCCGGCCCAACGAAAACCCCCAGACCCAAATGGAGAGGGGCTGCTTGGGGGCCCCCTGGGGGCCCTTCAGGCCAGCTAGGTCTTTGGGTCCTGGCTCCTTCGCTTTGGGAGCTGTTGCTGCAGTTGAGCATGTTGGCCAGAGAGTGCTTCTCGGGCCGCGAACTGTAACTTCCAGGTACCTCTCAGGTATACATGCCCAACGAAAGCCCCCAGACCCAAATGGAGAGGGGCTGCTTGGGGGCCCCCTGGGGGCCCTTCAGGCCAGCTAGGTCTTTGGGTCCTGGCTCCTTCGCTTTGGGAGCAGTTGCTGCAGTTGGGCATGTTGGCCGGAGAGTGCTTCTCGGGCCGCGAACTGCAACCTTGCAGGATTCTCCCAGGTTCCCCGCCCAACGAAAGCCCCCAGACCCAAATGGAGAGGGGCTGCTTGGGGCCCCCCGGGGCCCTTCAGACCAGCTAGGTCTTTGGGTCCTGGCTCCTTCGCTTTGGGAGCTGTTGCTGGATATTGGGCATGTTGGCCGGAGAGTGCTTCTCGGGCTGCGAACTGCAACCTTGCTGGTATCTCCCAGGTTCTCAGCCTAAAGAAAGCCCCCAGACCCAAATGGAGAGGGTCTGCTTGGGGGCCCCCTGGGGGCCCTTCAGGCCAGCTAGGTCTTTGGGTCCTGGCTCCTTCGCTTTGGGAGCTGTTGCTGCAGTTGGGCATGTTGGCCGGAGAGTGCTTCTCCGGCCGCGAACTGTAACCTTGCAGGAATCTCCCAGGTTCCCGGCCCAACGAAAGCCACCAGACCCAAATTGAGAGGGGCTGCTTGGGGGCCCCCTGGGGGCCCTTCAGGCCAGCTAGGTCTTTGGGTCCTGGCTCCTTCGGTTTGGGAGCTGTTGCTGCAGTTGGGCATGTTGGCCGGAGAGTGCTTCTCTGGCCGCGAACTGCAACCTTGCAGGATTCTCCCAGGTTCCCGGCCCAACGAAAGCCCCCAGACCCAAATTGAGAGGGGCTGCTTGGGGACCCCCTGGGGGCCCTTCAGGCCAGCTAGGTCTTTGGGTCCTGGCTCCTTCGGTTTGGGAGCTGTTGCTGCAGTTGTGCATGTTGGCCGGAGAGTGCTTCTCGGGCCGCCAACTGCAACCTTGCAGGTACCTCCCAGGTTCCCGGCCCAACGAAAACCCCCAGACCCAAATGGAGAGGGGCTGCTTGGGGGCCCCCTGGGGGCCCTTCAGGCCAGCTAGGTCTTTGGGTCCTGGCTCCTTCGGTTTGGGAGCTGTTGCTGCAGTTGGGCATGTTGGCCGGAGAGTGCTTCTCGGGCCGCGAACTGCAACCTTGCAGGAATCTCCCAGGTTCCCGGCCCAACGAAAGCCCCCAGACCCAAATGGAGAGGGGCTGCTTGGGGGACCCCTGGGGGCCCTTCAGGCCAGCTAGGTCTTTGGGTCCTGGCTCCTTCGCTTTGGGAGCTGTTGCTGCAGTTGGGCATGTTGGCCGGAGAGTGCTTCTCGGGCCGCGAACTGCAACCTTGCATGAATCTCCCAGGTTCCCGGCCCAACTAAAGCCCCCAGACCCAAATGGAGAGGAGATCCTTGGGGGCCCCCTGGGGGCCCTTCAGGCCAGCTAGGTCTTTGGGTCCTGGCTCCTTCGGTTTGGGAGCTGTTGCTGGATAGTGGGCATGTTGGCCGGAGAGTGCTTCTCGGGCCGCGAACTGCAACCTTGCAGGAATCTCCCAGGTTCCCGGCCCAACAGAAGCCCCCAGACCCAAATGGAGAGGGGCTGCTTGGGGCCCCCTGGGGGCCCTTCAGGCCAGCTAGGTCTTTGGGTCCTGGCTCCTTCGCTTTGGGAGCTGTTGCTGCAGTTGGGCATGTTGGCCGGAGAGTGCTTCTCGGGCCGCGAACTGCAACCTTGCAGGTACCTCCCAGGTTCCCGGCCCAACTAAAGCCCCCAGACCCAAATGGAGAGGAGATCCTTGGGGGACCCCTGGGGGCCCTTCAGGCCAGCTAGGTCTTTGGGTCCTGGCTCCTTCGGTTTGGGAGCTGTTGCTGCAGTTGGGCATGTTGGCCGGAGAGTGCTTCTCGGGCCGCGAACTGCAACCTTGCAGGAATCTCCCAGGTTCCCGGCCCAACAGAAGCCCCCAGACCCAAATGGAGAGGGGCTGCTTGGGGGCCCCCTGGGGGCCCTTCAGGCCAGCTAGGTCTTTGGGTCCTGGCTCCTTCGGTTTGGGAGCTGTTGCTGCAGTTGGGCATGTTGGCCGGAGAGTGCTTCTCGGGCCGCGAACTGCAACCTTGCAGGTACCTCTCAGGTTCCCGGCCCAACTAAAGCCCCCAGACCCAAATGGAGAGGAGCTCCTTGGGGGCCCCATGGGGGCCCTTCAGGCCAGCTAGGTCTTTGGGTCCTGGCTCCTTCGCTTTGGGAGCTGTTGCTGCAGTTGGGCATGTTGGCCGGAGAGTGCTTCTCGGGCCGCGAACTGCAACCTTGCAGGAATCTCCCAGGTTCCCGGCCCAACGAAAGCCCCCAGACCCAAATGGAGAGGGGCTGCTTGGGGGCCCCCTGGGGGCCCTTCAGGCCAGCTAGGTCTTTGGGTCCTGGCTCCTTCGCTTTGGGAGCTGTTGCTGCAGTTGGGCATGTTGGCCGGAGAGTGCTTCTCGGGCCGCGAACTGCAACCTTGCATGAATCTCCCAGGTACCCGGCCCAACGAAAACCCCCAGACCCAAATTGAGAGGGGCTGCTTGGGGGCCCCCTGGGGGCCCTTCAGGCCAGCTAGGTCTTTGGGTCCTGGCTCCTTCGCTTTGGGAGCTGTTGCTGCAGTTGAGCATGTTGGCCGGAGAGTGCTTCTCAGGCCGCGAACTGCAACCTTGCAGGAATCTCCCAGGTTCCCCGCCCAACGAAAGCCCCCAGACCC
The DNA here is from genome assembly GCF_964237585.1 of Gallinula chloropus. Taxonomy (NCBI): domain Eukaryota; kingdom Metazoa; phylum Chordata; class Aves; order Gruiformes; family Rallidae; genus Gallinula; species Gallinula chloropus. The sequence goes on from NW_028168817.1 coordinate 119,579, forward strand.
AAATGGAGAGGGGCTGCTTGGGGACCCCCTGGGGGCACTTCAGGCCAGCTAGGTCTTTGGGTCCTGGCTCCTTCGGTTTGGGAGCTGTTGCTGCAGTTGGGCATGTTGGCCGGAGAGTGCTTCTCGGGCCGCGAACTGCAACCTTGCAGGATTCTCCCAGGTTCCCGGCCCAACGAAAGCCCCCAGACCCAAATTGAGAGGGGCTGCTTGGGGCCCCCCTGGGGGCCCTTCAGACCAGCTAGGTCTTTGGGTCCTGGCTCCTTCGCTTTGGGAGCTGTTGCTGGATATTGGGCATGTTGGCCGGAGAGTGCTTCTCGGGCCGCGAACTGCAACCTTGCAGGTACCTCCCAGGTTCCCGGCCCAACTAAAGCCCCCAGACCAAAATGGAGAGGAGCTCCTTGGGGGCCCCATGGGGGCCCTTCAGGCCAGCTAGGTCTTTGGGTCCTGGCTCCTTCGGTTTGGGAGCTGTTGCTGCAGTTGGGCATGTTGGCCGGAGAGTGCTTCTCGGGCCGCGATCTGTAATCTTGCAGGTACATCTCAGGTATCCATGCCCAACGAAAGCCCCCAGACCCAAATGGAGAGGGGCTGCTTGGTGGTCTTCTGGGGGCCCTTCAGGCCAGCTAGGTCTTTGGGTCCTGGCTCCTTCGCTTTGGGAGCTGTTGCTGGATATTGGACATGTTGGCCGGAGAGTGCTTCTCTGGCCGCGAACTGCAACCTTGCTGGTATCTCCCAGGTTCCCGGCCCAACGAAAGCCCCCAGACCCAAATTGAGAGGGGCTGCTTGGGGGCCCCCTGGGGGCCCTTCAGGCCAGCTAGGTCTTTGGGTCCTGGCTCCTTCGCTTTGGGAGCTGTTGCTGCAGTTGAGCATGTTGGCCGGAGAGTGCTTCTCGGGCCGCGAACTGCAACCTTGCATGAATCTCCCAGGTTCCCGGCCCAACGAAAGCCCCCAGACCCAAATGGAGAGGGGCTGCTTGGGGACCCCCTGGGGGCACTTCAGGCCAGCTAGGTCTTTGGGTCCTGGCTCCTTCGGTTTGGGAGCTGTTGCTGCAGTTGGGCATGTTGGCCGGAGAGTGCTTCTCGGGCCGCGAACTGCAACCTTGCAGGATTCTCCCAGGTTCCCGGCCCAACGAAAGCCCCCAGACCCAAATGGAGAGGGGCTGCTTGGGGCCCCCCTGGGGGCCCTTCAGACCAGCTAGGTCTTTGGGTCCTGGCTCCTTCGCTTTGGGAGCTGTTGCTGGATATTGGGCATGTTGGCCGGAGAGTGCTTCTCGGGCTGCGAACTGCAACCTTGCTGGTATCTCCCAGGTTCTCAGCCTAAAGAAAGCCCCCAGACCCAAATGGAGAGGTGCTGCTTGGGGGCCCCCTGGGGGCCCTTCAGGCCAGCTAGGTCTTTGGGTCCTGGCTCCTTCGCTTTGGGAGCTGTTGCTGCAGTTGGGCATGTTTGCCGGAGAGTGCTTCTCCGGCCGCGAACTGTAACCTTGCAGGAATCTCCCAGGTTCCCGGCCCAACGAAAGCCCCCAGACCCAAATGGAGAGGGGCTGCTTGGGGGCCCCCTGGGGGCCCTTCAGGCCAGCTAGGTCTTTGGGTCCTGGCTCCTTCGCTTTGGGAGCTGTTGCTGCAGTTGAGCATGTTGGCCGGAGAGTGCTTCTCGGGCCGCGAACTGCAACCTTGCAGGTACATCTCAGGTATCCATGCCCAACTAAAGCCCCCAGACCCAAATGGAGAGGGGCTGCTTGGGGGCCCCCTGGGGGCCCTTCAGGCCAGCTAGGTCTTTGGGTCCTGGCTCCTTCGCTTTGGGAGCTGTTGCTGCAGTTGGGCATGTTGGCCGGAGAGTGCTTCTCGGGCCGCGAACTGCAACCTTGCAGGATTCTCCCAGGTTCCCGGCCCAACGAAAGCCCCCAGACCCAAATTGAGAGGAGATCCTTGGGGACCCCATGGGGGCCCTTCAGGCCAGCTAGGTCTTTGGGTCCTGGCTCCTTCGGTTTGGGAGCTGTTGCTGCAGTTGGGCATGTTGGCCGGAGAGTGCTTCTCCGGCCGCGAACTGCAACCTTGCAGGAATCTCCCAGGTTCCCGGCCCAACGAAAGCCCCCAGACCCAAATTGAGAGGGGCTGCTTGGGGGCCCCCTGGGGGCCCTTCAGGCCAGCTAGGTCTTTGGGTCCTGGCTCCTTCGCTTTGGGAGCTGTTGCTGCAGTTGGGCATGTTGGCCGGAGAGTGCTTCTCGGGCCGCGAACTGCAACCTTGCAGGATTCTCCCAGGTTCCCGGCCCAACGAAAGCCCCCAGACCCAAATTGAGAGGGGCTGCTTGGGGGCCCCCTGGGGGCACTTCAGGCCAGCTTGGTCTTTGGGTCCTGGCTCCTTCGGTTTGGGAGCTGTTGCTGCAGTTGGGCATGTTGGCCGGAGAGTGCTTCTCGGGCCGCGAACTGCAACCTTGCAGGATTCTCCCAGGTTCCCGGCCCAACGAAAGCCCCCAGACCCAAATGGAGAGGGGCTGCTTGGTGGCATTCTGGGGGCCCTTCAGGCCAGCTAGGTCTTTGGGTCCTGGCTCCTTCGGTTTGGGAGCTGTTGCTGCAGTTGGGCATGTTGGCCGGAGAGTGCTTCTCGGGCCGCGAACTGCAACCTTGCAGGTACCTCCCAGGTTCCCGGCCCAACGAAAGCCCCCAGACCCAAATTGAGAGGGGCTGCTTGGGGCCCCCCTGGGGGCCCTTCAGGCCAGCTAGGTCTTTGGGTCCTGGCTCCTTCGGTTTGGGAGCTGTTGCTGCAGTTGGGCATGTTGGCCGGAGAGTGCTTCTCGGGCCGCGAACTGCAACCTTGCATGAATCTCCCAAGTTCCCGGCCCAACGAAAGCCCCCAGACCCAAATTGAGAGGGGCTGCTTGGGGGCCCCCTGGGGGCCCTTCAGGCCAGCTAGGTCTTTGGGTCCTGGCTCCTTCGCTTTGGGAGCTGTTGCTGCAGTTGGGCATGTTGGCCGGAGAGTGCTTCTCGGGCCGCGAACTGCAACCTTGCAGGAATCTCCCAGGTTCCCGGCCCAACGAAAGCCCCCAGACCCAAATGGAGAGGGGCTGCTTGGGGGCCCCCTGGGGGCCCTTCAGGCCACCTAGCTCTTTGGGTCTTGGCTCCTTCGGTTTGGGAGCTGTTGCTGCAGTTGGGCATGTTGGCCGGAGAGTGCTTCTCGGGCCGCGAACTGCAACCTTGCATGAATCTCCCAGGTTCCCGGCCCAACGAAAGCCCCCAGACCCAAATGGAGAGGGGCTGCTTGGGGACCCCCTGGGGGCCCTTCAGGCCACCTAGCTCTTTGGGTCTTGGCTCCTTCGGTTTGGGAGCTGTTGCTGCAGTTGGGCATGTTGGCCGGAGAGTGCTTCTCGGGCTGCGAACTGCAACCTTGCTGGTATCTCCCCGGTTCTCAGCCTAAAGAAAGCCCCCAGACCCAAATGGAGAGGGTCTGCTTGGGGGCCCCCTGGGGGCCCTTCAGGCCAGCTAGGTCTTTGGGTCCTGGCTCCTTCGCTTTGGGAGCTGTTGCTGCAGTTGGGCATGTTTGCCGGAGAGTTCTTCTCCGGCCGCGAACTGTAACCTTGCAGGAATCTCCCAGGTTCCCGGCCCAACGAAAGCCCCCAGACCCAAATTGAGAGGGGCTGCTTGGGGGCCCCCTGGGGGCCCTTCAGGCCACCTAGCTCTTTGGGTCCTGGCTCCTTCGGTTTGGGAGCTGTTGCTGCAGTTGGGCATGTTGGCCGGAGAGTGCTTCTCTGGCCGCGAACTGCAACCTTGCAGGATTCTCCCAGGTTCCCGGCCCAACGAAAGCCCCCAGACCCAAATTGAGAGGGGCTGCTTGGGGCCCCCCTGGGGGCCCTTCAGGCCAGCTAGGTCTTTGGGTCCTGGCTCCTTCGGTTTGGGAGCTGTTGCTGCAGTTGTGCATGTTGGCCGGAGAGTGCTTCTCGGGCCGCCAACTGCAACCTTGCAGGTACCTCCCAGGTTCCCGGCCCAACGAAAACCCCCAGACCCAAATGGAGAGGGGCTGCTTGGGGGCCCCCTGGGGGCCCTTCAGGCCAGCTAGGTCTTTGGGTCCTGGCTCCTTCGGTTTGGGAGCTGTTGCTGCAGTTGGGCATGTTGGCCGGAGAGTGCTTCTCGGGCCGCGAACTGCAACCTTGCAGGAATCTCCCAGGTTCCCGGCCCAACGAAAGCCCACAGACCCAAATGGAGAGGGGCTGCTTGGGGGACCCCTGGGGGCCCTTCAGGCCAGCTAGGTCTTTGGGTCCTGGCTCCTTCGCTTTCGGAGCTGTTGCTGCAGTTGGGCATGTTGGCCGGAGAGTGCTTCTCGGGCCGCGAACTGCAACCTTGCATGAATCTCCCAGGTTCCCCGCCCAACGAAAGCCCCCAGACCCAAATGGAGAGGGGCTGCTTGGGGGCCCCCTGGGGGCCCTTCAGGCCAGCTAGGTCTTTGGGTCCTGGCTCCTTCGGTTTGGGAGCTGTTGCTGCAGTTGGGCATGTTGGCCGGAGAGTGCTTCTCGGGCCGCGAACTGCAACCTTGCAGGATTCTCCCAGGTTCCGGGCCCAACGAAAGCCCCCAGACCCAAATTGAGAGGGGCTGCTTGGGGCCCCCCTGGGGGCCCTTCAGGCCAGCTAGGTCTTTGGGTCCTGGCTCCTTCGGTTTGGGAGCTGTTGCTGCAGTTGGGCATGTTGGCCGGAGAGTGCTTCTCGGGCCGCGAACTGCAACCTTGCAGGAATCTCCCAAGTTCCGGCCAAACGAAAGCCCCCAGACCCAAATGGAGAGGGGCTGCTTGGGGGCCCCCTGGGGGCCCTTCAGGCCAGCTAGGTCTTTGGGTCCTGGCTGCTTCGCTTTGGGAGCTGTTGCTGCAGTTGGGCATGTTGGCCGGAGAGTGCTTCTCCGGCCGCGAACTGTAACCTTGCAGGAATCTCCCAGGTTCCCGGCCCAACGAAAGCCCCCAGACCCAAATTGAGAGGGGCTGCTTGGGGGCCCCCTGGGGGCCCTTCAGGCCACCTAGCTCTTTGGGTCCTGGCTCCTTCGCTTTGGGAGCTGTTGCTGCAGTTGAGCATGTTGGCCGGAGAGTGCTTCTCGGGCCGCGAACTGTAATCTTGCAGGTACATCTCAGGTATCCATGCCCAACGAAAGCCCCCAGACCCAAATGGAGAGGGGCTGCTTGGGGGCCCCCTGGGGGCCCTTCAGGCCAGCTAGGTCTTTGGGTCCTGGCTCCTTCGCTTTGGGAGCTGTTGCTGGATATTGGGCATGTTGGCCGGAGAGTGCTTCTCGGGCCGCGAACTGCAACCTTGCAGGAATCTCCCAGGATCCCGGCCCAACTAAAGCCCCCAGACCCAAATGGAGAGGAGCTCCTTGGGGGCCCCATGGGGGCCCTTCAGGCCAGCTAAGTCTTTGGGTCCTGGCTCCTTCGGTTTGGGAGCTGTTGCTGCAGTTGGGCATGTTGGCCGGAGAGTGCTTCTCGGGCCGCGAACTGCAACCTTGCAGGAATCTCCCAGGTTCCATGCCCAACGAAAGCCCCCAGACCCAAATGGAGAGGGGCTGCTTGGGGGCCCCCTGGGGGCCCTTCAGGCCAGCTAGGTCTTTGGGTCCTGGCTCCTTCGCTTTGGGAGCTGTTGCTGCAGTTGAGCATGTTGGCCAGAGAGTGCTTCTCGGGCCGCGAACTGTAACTTCCAGGTACCTCTCAGGTATACATGCCCAACGAAAGCCCCCAGACCCAAATGGAGAGGGGCTGCTTGGGAGCCCCCTGGGGGCCCTTCAGGCCAGCTAGGTCTTTGGGTCCTGGCTCCTTCGGTTTGGGAGCTGTTGCTGCAGTTGTGCATGTTGGCCGGAGAGTGCTTCTCGGGCCGCGAACTGCAACCTTGCAGGAATCTCCCAGGTTCCCCGCCCAACGAAAGCCCCCAGACCCAAATGGAGATGGGCTGCTTGGGGGCCCCCTGGGGGCCCTTCAGGCCAGCTAGGTCTTTGGGTCCTGGCTCCTTCGGTTTGGGAGCTGTTGCTGCAGTTGGGCATGTTGGCCGGAGAGTGCTTCTCGGGCCGCGAACTGCAACCTTGCAGGTACCTCTCAGGTTCCATGCCCAACGAAAACCCCCAGACCCAAATGGAGAGGGGCTGCTTGGGAGCCCCCTGGGGGCCCTTCAGGCCAGCTAGGTCTTTGGGTCCTGGCTCCTTCGCTTTGGGAGCTGTTGCTGGATATTGGGCATGTTGGCCGGAGAGTGCTTCTCGGGCCGCGAACTGCAACCTTGCAGGAATCTCCCAGGTTCCCGGCCCAACGAAAGCCCCCAGACCCAAATGGAGAGGGGCTGCTTGGGGGCCCCCTGGGGGCCCTTCAGGCCAGCTAGGTCTTTGGGTCCTGGCTCCTTCGCTTTGGGAGCTGTTGCTGCAGTTGGGCATGTTGGCCGGAGAGTGCTTCTCGGGCCGCGAACTGCAACCTTGCAGGAATCTCCCAGGTTCCCCGCCCAACGAAAGCCCCCAGACCCAAATGGAGATGGGCTGCTTGGGGGCCCCCTGGGGGCCCTTCAGGCCAGCTAGGTCTTTGGGTCCTGGCTCCTTCGGTTTGGGAGCTGTTGCTGCAGTTGGGCATGTTGGCCGGAGAGTGCTTCTCGGGCCGCGAACTGCAACCTTGCAGGTACCTCTCAGGTTCCATGCCCAACGAAAACCCCCAGACCCAAATGGAGAGGGGCTGCTTGGGAGCCCCCTGGGGGCCCTTCAGGCCAGCTAGGTCTTTGGGTCCTGGCTCCTTCGCTTTGGGAGCTGTTGCTGGATATTGGGCATGTTGGCCAGAGAGTGCTTCTCGGGCCGCGAACTGTAACTTCCAGGTACCTCTCAGGTTCCATGCCCAACGAAAACCCCCAGACCCAAATGGAGAGGGGCTGCTTGGGGGCCCCCTGGGGGCCCTTCAGGCCAGCTAGGTCTTTGGGTCCTGGCTCCTTCGCTTTGGGAGCTGTTGCTGGATATTGGGCATGTTGGCCGGAGAGTGCTTCTCGGGCCGCGAACTGCAACCTTGCAGGAATCTCCCAGGTTCCCGGCCCAACGAAAGCCCCCAGACCCAAATGGAGAGGGGCTGCTTGGGGGCCCCCTGGGGGCCCTTCAGGCCAGCTAGGTCTTTGGGTCCTGGCTCCTTCGCTTTGGGAGCTGTTGCTGGATATTGGGCATGTTGGCCGGAGAGTGCTTCTCGGGCCGCGAACTGCAACCTTGCAGGAATCTCCCAGGTTCCATGCCCAACGAAAGCCCCCAGACCCAAATTGAGAGGGGCTGCTTGGGGGCCCCCTGGGGGCCCTTCAGGCCAGCTAGGTCTTTGGGTCCTGGCTCCTTCGCTTTGGGAGCTGTTGCTGCAGTTGGGCATGTTGGCCGGAGAGTGCTTCTCGGGCCGCGAACTGCAACCTTGCAGGATTCTCCCAGGTTCCCGGCCCAACGAAAGCCCCCAGACCCAAATGGAGAGGGGCTGCTTGGTGGCATTCTGGGGGCACTTCAGGCCAGCTAGGTCTTTGGGTCCTGGCTCCTTCGCTTTGGGAGCTGTTGCTGCAGTTGTGCATGTTGGCCGGAGAGTGCTTCTCGGGCCGCGAACTGCAACCTTGCAGGTACCTCTCAGGTATACATGCCCAACGAAAGCCCCCAGACCCAAATGGAGAGGGGCTACTTGGGGGCCCCCTGGGGGCCCTTCAGGCCAGCTAGGTCTTTGTGTCCTGGCTCATTCGGTTTGGGAGCTGTTGCTGCAGTTGGGCATGTTGGCCGGAGAGTGCTTCTCGGGCCACGAACTGCAACCTTGCAGGAATCTCCCAGGTTCCCGGCCCAACAGAAGCACCCAGACCCAAATGGAGAGGGGCTGCTTGGGGGCCCCCTGGGGGCCCTTCAGGCCAGCTAGGTCTTTGGGTCCTGGCTCCTTCGGTTTGGGAGCTGTTGCTGCAGTTGGGCATGTTGGCCGGAGAGTGCTTCTCGGGCCGCGAACTGCAACCTTGCAGGATTCTCCCAGGTTCCCGGCCCAACTAAAGCCCCAAGACCCAAATGGAGAGGAGCTCCTTGGGGGCCCCATGGGGGCCCTTCAGGCCAGCTAGGTCTTTGGGTCCTGGCTCCTTCGCTTTGGGAGCTGTTGCTGCAGTTGGGCATGTTGGCCGGAGAGTGCTTCTCGGGCCGCGAACTGCAACCTTGCAGGAATCTCCCAGGTTCCCGGCCCAACGAAAGCCCCCAGACCCAAATTGAGAGGGGCTGCTTGGGGGCCCCCTGGGGGCCCTTCAGGCCAGCTAGGTCTTTGGGTCCTGGCTCCTTCGCTTTGGGAGCTGTTGCTGCAGTTGGGCATGTTGGCCGGAGAGTGCTTCTCCGGCCGCGAACTGCAACCTTGCAGGATTCTCCCAGGTTCCCGGCCCAACGAAAACCCCCAGACCCAAATGGAGAGGGGCTGCTTGGGGGACCCCTGGGGGCCCTTCAGGCCAGCTAGGTCTTTGGGTCCTGGCTCCTTCGCTTTGGGAGCTGTTGCTGCAGTTGAGCATGTTGGCCAGAGAGTGCTTCTCGGGCCGCGAACTGTAACTTCCAGGTACCTCTCAGGTATACATGCCCAACGAAAGCCCCCAGACCCAAATGGAGAGGGGCTGCTTGGTGGCCATCTGGGGGCCCTTCAGGCCAGCTAGGTCTTTGGGTCCTGGCTCCTTCGCTTTGGGAGCTGTTGCTGCAGTTGGGCATGTTGGCCGGAGATTGCTTCTCCGGCCGCCAACTGCAACCTTGCAGGTACCTCCCAGGTTCCCGGCCCAACGAAAGCCCCCAGACCCAAATTGAGAGGGGCTGCTTGGGGGCCCCCTGGGGGCCCTTCAGGCCAGCTAGGTCTTTGGGTCCTGGCTCCTTCGCTTTGGGAGCTGTTGCTGCAGTTGAGCATGTTGGCCGGAGAGTGCTTCTCAGGGCGCGAACTGCAACCTTGCATGAATCTCCCAGGTTCCCCGACCAACGAAAGCCCCCAGACCCAAATTGAGAGGGGCTGCTTGGGGGCCCCCTGGGGGCCCTTCAGGCCACCTAGCTCTTTGGGTCCTGGCTCCTTCGGTTTGGGAGCTGTTGCTGGATATTGGGCATGTTGGCCGGAGAGTGCTTCTCGGGCCGCGAACTGCAACCTTGCAGGTACCTCCCAGGTTCCCGGCCCAACGAAAGCCCCCAGACCAAAATGGAGAGGAGCTCCTTGGGGGCCCCATGGGTGCCCTTCAGTCCAGCTAGGTCTTTGGGTCCTGGCTCCTTCGGTTTGGGAGCTGTTGCTGCAGTTGGGCATGTTGGCCGGAGAGTGCTTCTCGGGCCGCGAACTGCAACCTTGCAGGAATCTCCCAGGTTCCCGGCCCAACGAAAGCCCCCAGACCCAAATGGAGAGGGGCTGCTTGGGGCCCCCCTGGGGGCCCTTCAGGCCAGCTAGGTCTTTGGGTCCTGGCTCCTTCGGTTTGGGAGCTGTTGCTGGATATTGGACATGTTGGCCGGAGAGTGCTTCTCGGGCTGCGAACTGCAACCTTGCTGGTATCTCCCAGGTTCCCGGCCCAACGAAAGCCCCCAGACCCAAATTGAGAGGGGCTGCTTGGGGGCCCCCTGGGGGCCCTTCAGGCCACCTAGCTCTTTGGGTCCTGGCTCCTTCGGTTTGGGAGCTGTTGCTGCAGTTGAGCATGTTGGCCGGAGAGTGCTTCTCGGGCCGCGAACTGCAACCTTGCATGAATCTCCCAGGTTCCCCTCCCAACGAAAGCCCCCAGACCCAAATGGAGAGGGGCTGCTTGGGGACCCCCTGGGGGCACTTCAGGCCAGCTAGGTCTTTGGGTCCTGGCTCCTTCGGTTTGGGAGCTGTTGCTGCAGTTGGGCATGTTGGCCGGAGAGTGCTTCTCGGGCCGCGAACTGCAACCTTGCAGGATTCTCCCAGGTTCCCGGCCCAACGAAAGCCCCCAGACCCAAATGGAGAGGGGCTGCTTGGGGCCCCCCTGGGGGCCCTTCAGACCAGCTAGGTCTTTGGGTCCTGGCTCCTTCGCTTTGGGAGCTGTTGCTGGATATTGGGCATGTTGGCCGGAGAGTGCTTCTCGGGCTGCGAACTGCAACCTTGCTGGTATCTCCCAGGTTCTCAGCCTAAAGAAAGCCCCCAGACCCAAATGGAGAGGTGCTGCTTGGGGGCCCCCTGGGGGCCCTTCAGGCCAGCTAGGTCTTTGGGTCCTGGCTCCTTCGCTTTGGGAGCTGTTGCTGCAGTTGGGCATGTTGGCCGGAGAGTGCTTCTCCGGCCGCGAACTGTAACCTTGCAGGAATCTCACAGGTTCCCCGCCCAACGAAAGCCCCCAGACCCAAATTGAGAGGGGCTGCTTGGGGGCCCCCTGGGGGCCCTTCAGGCCAGCTAGGTCTTTGGGTCCTGGCTCCTTCGCTTTGGGAGCTGTTGCTGCAGTTGAGCATGTTGGCCGGAGAGTGCTTCTCGGGCCGCGAACTGTAATCTTGCAGGTACATCTCAGGTATCCATGCCCAACGAAAGCCCCCAGACCCAAATGGAGAGGGGCTGCTTGGGGGCCCCCTGGGGGCCCTTCAGGCCAGCTAGGTCTTTGGGTCCTGGCTCCTTCGCTTTGGGAGCTGTTGCTGGATATTGGGCATGTTGGCCGGAGAGTGCTTCTCGGGCCGCGAACTGCAACATTGCAGGAATCTCCCAGGATCCCGGCCCAACTAAAGCCCCCAGACCCAAATGGAGAGGAGATCCTTTGGGGCCCCCTGGGGGCCCTTCAGGCCAGCTAGGTCTTTGGGTCCTGGCTCCTTCGGTTTGGGAGCTGTTGCTGCAGTTGGGCATGTTGGCCGGAGAGTGCTTCTCGGGCCGCGAACTGCAACCTTGCTGGTATCTCCCAGGTTCTCAGCCTAAAGAAAGCCCCCAGACCCAAATGGAGAGGGTCTGCTTGGGGGCCCCCTGGGGGCCCTTCAGGCCAGCTAGGTCTTTGGGTCCTGGCTCCTTCGCTTTGGGAGCTGTTGCTGCAGTTGGGCATGTTGGCCGGAGAGTGCTTCTCCGGCCGCGAACTGTAACCTTGCAGGAATCTCCCAGGTTCCCGGCCCAACGAAAGCCCCCAGACCCAAATTGAGAGGGGCTGCTTGGGGGCCCCCTGGGGGCCCTTCAGGCCACCTAGCTCTTTGGGTCCTGGCTCCTTCGGTTTGGGAGCTGTTGCTGCAGTTGGGCATGTTGGCCGGAGAGTGCTTCTCTGGCCGCGAACTGCAACCTTGCAGGATTCTCCCAGGTTCCCGGCCCAACGAAAGCCCCCAGACCCAAATTGAGAGGGGCTGCTTGGGGGCCCCCTGGGGGCCCTTCAGGCCAGCTAGGTCTTTGGGTCCTGGCTCCTTCGGTTTGGGAGCTGTTGCTGCAGTTGTGCATGTTGGCCGGAGAGTGCTTCTCGGGCCGCCAACTGCAACCTTGCAGGTACCTCCCAGGTTCCCGGCCCAACGAAAACCCCCAGACCCAAATGGAGAGGGGCTGCTTGGGGGCCCCCTGGGGGCCCTTCAGGCCAGCTAGGTCTTTGGGTCCTGGCTCCTTCGGTTTGGGAGCTGTTGCTGCAGTTGGGCATGTTGGCCGGAGAGTGCTTCTCCGGCCGCGAACTGCAACCTTGCAGGAATCTCCCAGGTTCCCGGCCCAACGAAAGCCCACAGACCCAAATGGAGAGGGGCTGCTTGGGGGCCCCCTGGGGGCCCTTCAGGCCAGCTAGGTCTTTGGGTCCTGGCTCCTTCGCTTTGGGAGCTGTTGCTGCAGTTGGGCATGTTGGCCGGAGAGTGCTTCTCGGGCCGCGAACTGCAACCTTGCATGAATCTCCCAGGTTCCCCGCCCAACGAAAGCCCCCAGACCCAAATGGAGAGGGGCTGCTTGGGGACCCCCTGGGGGCACTTCAGGCCAGCTAGGTCTTTGGGTCCTGGCTCCTTCGGTTTGGGAGCTTTTGCTGCAGTTGGGCATGTTGGCCGGAGAGTGCTTCTCGGGCCGCGAACTGCAACCTTGCATGATTCTCCCAGGTTCCGGGCGCAACGAAAGCCCCCAGACCCAAATTGAGAGGGGCTGCTTGGGGCCCCCCTGGGGGCCCTTCAGGCCAGCTAGGTCTTTGGGTCCTGGCTCCTTCGGTTTGGGAGCTGTTGCTGCAGTTGGGCATGTTGGCCGGAGAGTGCTTCTCGGGCCGCGAACTGCAACCTTGCAGGAATCTCCCAAGTTCCGGCCAAACGAAAGCCCCCAGACCCAAATGGAGAGGGGCTGCTTGGGGGCCCCCTGGGGGCCCTTCAGGCCAGCTAGGTCTTTGGGTCCTGGCTGCTTCGCTTTGGGAGCTGTTGCTGCAGTTGGGCATGTTGGCCGGAGAGTGCTTCTCCGGCCGCGAACTGTAACCTTGCAGGAATCTCCCAGGTTCCCGGCCCAACGAAAGCCCCCAGACCCAAATTGAGAGGGGCTGCTTGGGGGCCCCCTGGGGGCCCTTCAGGCCACCTAGCTCTTTGGGTCCTGGCTCCTTCGCTTTGGGAGCTGTTGCTGCAGTTGAGCATGTTGGCCGGAGAGTGCTTCTCGGGCCGCGAACTGTAATCTTGCAGGTACATCTCAGGTATCCATGCCCAACGAAAGCCCCCAGACCCAAATGGAGAGGGGCTGCTTGGGGGCCCCCTGGGGGCCCTTCAGGCCAGCTAGGTCTTTGGGTCCTGGCTCCTTCGCTTTGGGAGCTGTTGCTGGATATTGGGCATGTTGGCCGGAGAGTGCTTCTCGGGCCGCGAACTGCAACCTTGCAGGAATCTCCCAGGATCCCGGCCCAACGAAAGCCCCCAGACCCAAATTGAGAGGGGCTGCTTGGGGCCCCCCTGGGGGCCCTTCAGGCCAGCTAGGTCTTTGGGTCCTGGCTCCTTCGGTTTGGGAGCTGTTGCTGCAGTTGGGCATGTTGGCCGGAGAGTGCTTCTCGGGCCGCGAACTGCAACCTTGCAGGAATCTCCCAAGTTCCGGCCAAACGAAAGCCCCCAGACCCAAATGGAGAGGGGCTGCTTGGGGGCCCCCTGGGGGCCCTTCAGGCCAGCTAGGTCTTTGGGTCCTGGCTGCTTCGCTTTGGGAGCTGTTGCTGCAGTTGGGCATGTTGGCCGGAGAGTGCATCTCCGGCCGCGAACTGTAACCTTGCAGGAATCTCCCAGGTTCCCGGCCCAACGAAAGCCCCCAGACCCAAATTGAGAGGGGCTGCTTGGGGGCCCCCTGGGGGCCCTTCAGGCCACCTAGCTCTTTGGGTCCTGGCTCCTTCGCTTTGGGAGCTGTTGCTGCAGTTGAGCATGTTGGCCGGAGAGTGCTTCTCGGGCCACGAACTGTAATCTTGCAGGTACATCTCAGGTATCCATGCCCAACGAAAGCCCCCAGACCCAAATGGAGAGGGGCTGCTTGGGGGCCCCCTGGGGGCCCTTCAGGCCAGCTAGGTCTTTGGGTCCTGGCTCCTTCGCTTTGGGAGCTGTTGCTGGATATTGGGCATGTTGGCCGGAGAGTGCTTCTCGGGCCGCGAACTGCAACCTTGCAGGAATCTCCCAGGATCCCGGCCCAACTAAAGCCCCCAGACCCAAATGGAGAGGAGCTCCTTGGGGGCCCCATGGGGGCCCTTCAGGCCAGCTAAGTCTTTGGGTCCTGGCTCCTTCGGTTTGGGAGCTGTTGCTGCAGTTGGGCATGTTGGCCGGAGAGTGCTTCTCGGGCCGCGAACTGCAACCTTGCAGGAATCTCCCAGGTTCCATGCCCAACGAAAGCCCCCAGACCCAAATTGAGAGGGGCTGCTTGGGGGCCCCCTGGGGGCCCTTCAGGCCAGCTAGGTCTTTGGGTCCTGGCTCCTTCGCTTTGGGAGCTGTTGCTGCAGTTGGGCATGTTGGCCGGAGAGTGCTTCTCGGGCCGCGAACTGCAACCTTGCAGGAATCTCCCAGGTTCCCGGCCCAACAGAAGCCCCCAGACCCAAATGGAGAGGGGCTGCTTGGGGAACCCCTGGGGGCACTTCAGGCCAGCTAGGTCTTTGGGTCCTGGCTCCTTCGGTTTGGGAGCTGTTGCTGCAGTTGGGCATGTTGGCCGGAGAGTGCTTCTCGGGCCGCGAACTGCAACCTTGCAGGTACCTCCCAGGTTCCCGGCCCAACTAAAGCCCCCAGACCCAAATGGAGAGGAGCTCCTTGGGGGCCCCATGGGGGCCCTTCAGGCCAGCTAGGTCTTTGGGTCCTGGCTCCTTCGCTTTGGGAGCTGTTGCTGCAGTTGGGCATGTTGGCCGGAGAGTGCTTCTCGGGCCGCGAACTGCAACCTTGCAGGAATCTCCCAGGTTCCCGGCCCAACGAAAGCCCCCAGACCCAAATTGAGAGGGGCTGCTTGGGGGCCCCCTGGGGGCCCTTCAGGCCAGCTAGGTCTTTGGGTCCTGGCTCCTTCGGTTTGGGAGCTGTTGCTGCAGTTGTGCATGTTGGCCGGAGAGTGCTTCTCCGGCCGCGAACTGCAACCTTGCAGGATTCTCCCAGGTTCCCGGCCAAACGAAAACCCCCAGACCCAAATGGAGAGGGGCTGCTTGGGGGACCCCTGGGGGCCCTTCAGGCCAGCTAGGTCTTTGGTTCCTGGCTCCTTCGCTTTGGGAGCTGTTGCTGCAGTTGGGCATGTTGGCCAGAGAGTGCTTCTCGGGCCGCGAACTGTAACTTCCAGGTACCTCTCAGGTATACATGCCCAACGAAAGCCCCCAGACCCAAATGGAGAGGGGCTGCTTGGTGGCCTTCTGGGGGCACTTCAGGCCAGCTAGGTCTTTGGGTCCTGGCTCCTTCGCTTTGGGAGCTGTTGCTGCAGTTGGGCATGTTGGCCGGAGATTGCTTCTCCGGCCGCCAACTGCAACCTTGCAGGTACCTCCCAGGTTCCCGGCCCAACGAAAGCCCCCAGACCCAAATTGAGAGGGGCTACTTGGGGGCCCCCTGGGGGCCCTTCAGGCCAGCTAGGTCTTTGGGTCCTGGCTCCTTCGCTTTGGGAGCTGTTGCTGCAGTTGAGCATGTTGGCCGGAGAGTGCTTCTCAGGCCGCGAACTGCAACCTTGCATGAATCTCCCAGGTTCCCCGCCCAACGAAAGCCCCCAGACCCAAATGGAGAGGGGCTGCTTGGGGACCCCCTGGGGGCACTTCAGGCCAGCTAGGTCTTTGGGTCCTGGCTCCTTCGGTTTGGGAGCTGTTGCTGCAGTTGGGCATGTTGGCCGGAGAGTGCTTCTCGGGCCGCGAACTGCAACCTTGCAGGATTCTCCCAGGTTCCCGGCCCAACGAAAGCCCCCAGACCCAAATTGAGAGGGGCTGCTTGGGGCCCCCCTGGGGGCCCTTCAGACCAGCTAGGTCTTTGGGTCCTGGCTCCTTCGCTTTGGGAGCTGTTGCTGGATATTGGGCATGTTGGCCGGAGAGTGCTTCTCGGGCCGCGAACTGCAACCTTGCAGGTACCTCCCAGGTTCCCGGCCCAACTAAAGCCCCCAGACCAAAATGGAGAGGAGCTCCTTGGGGGCCCCATGGGGGCCCTTCAGGCCAGCTAGGTCTTTGGGTCCTGGCTCCTTCGCTTTGGGAGCTGTTGCTGCAGTTGGGCATGTTGGCCGGAGAGTGCTTCTCGGGCCGCGAACTGCAACCTTGCAGGAATCTCCCAGGTTCCCGGCCCAACGAAAGCCCCCAGACCCAAATGGAGAGGGGCTGCTTGGGGGCCCCCTGGGGGCCCTTCAGGCCAGCTAGGTCTTTGGGTCCTGGCTCCTTCGCTTTGGGAGCTGTTGCTGCAGTTGAGCATGTTGGCCGGAGAGTGCTTCTCGGGCCGCGAACTGCAACCTTGCAGGATTCTCCCAGGTTCCCGGCCCAACGAAAACCCCCAGACCCAAATGGAGAGGGGCTGCTTGGGGGACCCCTGGGGGCCCTTCAGGCCAGCTAGGTCTTTGGGTCCTGGCTCCTTCGCTTTGGGAGCTGTTGCTGGATATTGGACATGTTGGCCGGAGAGTGCTTCTCGGGCTGCGAACTGCAACCTTGCTGGTATCTCCCAGGTTCCCGGCCCAACGAAAGCCCCCAGACCCAAATTGAGAGGGGCTGCTTGGGGGCCCCCTGGGGGCCCTTCAGGCCACCTAGCTCTTTGGGTCCTGGCTCCTTCGGTTTGGGAGCTGTTGCTGCAGTTGAGCATGTTGGCCGGAGAGTGCTTCTCGGGCCGCGAACTGCAACCTTGCAGGAATCTCCCAGGTTCCCCTCCCAACGAAAGCCCCCAGACCCAAATGGAGATGGGCTGCTTGGGGACCCCCTGGGGGCACTTCAGGCCAGCTAGGTCTTTGGGTCCTGGCTCCTTCGGTTTGGGAGCTGTTGCTGCAGTTGGGCATGTTGGCCGGAGAGTGCTTCTCGGGCCGCGAACTGCAACCTTGCAGGATTCTCCCAGGTTCCCGGCCCAACGAAAGCCCCCAGACCCAAATGGAGAGGGGCTGCTTGGGGCCCCCCTGGGGGCCCTTCAGACCAGCTAGGTCTTTGGGTCCTGGCTCCTTCGCTTTGGGAGCTGTTGCTGGATATTGGGCATGTTGGCCGGAGAGTGCTTCTCGGGCTGCGAACTGCAACCTTGCTGGTATCTCCCAGGTTCTCAGCCTAAAGAAAGCCCCCAGACCCAAATGGAGAGGTGCTGCTTGGGGGCCCCCTGGGGGCCCTTCAGGCCAGCTAGGTCTTTGGGTCCTGGCTCCTTCGCTTTGGGAGCTGTTGCTGCAGTTGGGCATGTTGGCCGGAGAGTGCTTCTCCGGCCGCGAACTGTAACCTTGCAGGAATCTCCCAGGTTCCCCGCCCAACGAAAGCCCCCAGACCCAAATTGAGAGGGGCTGCTTGGGGGCCCCCTGGGGGCCCTTCAGGCCAGCTAGGTCTTTGGGTCCTGGCTCCTTCGCTTTGGGAGCTGTTGCTGCAGTTGAGCATGTTGGCCGGAGAGTGCTTCTCGGGCCGCGAACTGTAATCTTGCAGGTACCTCTCAGGTATACATGCCCAACGAAAGCCCCCAGACCCAAATGGAGAGGGGCTGCTTGGGGGCCCCCTGGGGGCCCTTCAGGCCAGCTAGGTCTTTGGGTCCTGGCTCCTTCGCTTTGGGAGCTGTTGCTGGATATTGGGCATGTTGGCCGGAGAGTGCTTCTCGGGCCGCGAACTGCAACATTGCAGGAATCTCCCAGGATCCCGGCCCAACTAAAGCCCCCAGACCCAAATGGAGAGGAGATCCTTTGGGGCCCCCTGGGGGCCCTTCAGGCCAGCTAGGTCTTTGGGTCCTGGCTCCTTCGCTTTGGGAGCTGTTGCTGCAGTTGGGCATGTTGGCCGGAGAGTGCTTCTCGGGCCGCGAACTGCAACCTTGCAGGAATCTCCCAGGTTCCATGCCCAACGAAAGCCCCCAGACCCAAATTGAGAGGGGCTGCTTGGGGGCCCCCTGGGGGCCCTTCAGGCCAGCTAGGTCTTTGGGTCCTGGCTCCTTCGGTTTGGGAGCTGTTGCTGCAGTTGGGCATGTTGGCCGGAGAGTGCTTCTCGGGCCGCGAACTGCAACCTTGCAGGATTCTCCCAGGTTCCCGGCCCAACAAAAACCCCCAGACCCAAATTGAGAGGGGCTGCTTGGGAGCCCCCTGGGGGCCCTTCAGGCCAGCTAGGTCTTTGGGTCCTGGCTCCTTCGGTTTGGGAGCTGTTGCTGCAGTTGGGCATGTTGGCCGGAGAGTGCTTCTCGGGCCGCGAACTGCAACCTTGCAGGATTCTCCCAGGTTCCCGGCCCAACGAAAGCCCCCAGACCCAAATGGAGAGGAGATCCTTGGGGACCCCATGGGGGCCCTTCAGGCCAGCTAGGTCTTTGGGTCCTGGCTCCTTCGGTTTGGGAGCTGTTGCTGCAGTTGGGCATGTTGGCCGGAGAGTGCTTCTCGGGCCGCGAACTGCAACCTTGCAGGAATCTCCCAGGTTCCCGGCCCAACGAAAGCCCCCAGACCCAAATTGAGAGGGGCTGCTTGGGGGCCCCCTGGGGGCCCTTCAGGCCAGCTAGGTCTTTGGGTCCTGGCTTCTTCGGTTTGGGAGCTGTTGCTGCAGTTGGGCATGTTGGCCGGAGAGTGCTTCTCGGGCCGCGAACTGCAACCTTGCAGGATTCTCCCAGGTTCCCGGCCCAACGAAAGCCCCCAGACCCAAATGGAGAGGGGCTGCCTGGTGGCATTCTGGGGGCCCTTCAGGCCAGCTAGGTCTTTGGGTCCTGGCTCCTTCGCTTTGGGAGCTGTTGCTGCAGTTGGGCATGTTGGCCGGAGAGTGCTTCTCGGGCCGCGAACTGCAACCTTGCAGGATTCTCCCAGGTTCCCGGCCCAACGAAAGCCCCCAGACCCAAATTGAGAGGTGCTGCTTGGGGGCCCCCTGGGGGCCCCTTCAGGCCAGCTAGGTCTTTGGGTCCTGGCTCCTTCGGTTTGGGAGCTGTTGCTGCAGTTGGGCATGTTGGCCGGAGAGTGCTTCTCTGGCCTCGAACTGCAACCTTGCAGGATTCTCCCAGGTTCCCGGCCCAACGAAAGCCCCCAGACCCAAATTGAGAGGGGCTGCTTGGGGCCCCCCTGGGGGCCCTTCAGGCCAGCTAGGTCTTTGGGTCCTGGCTCCTTCGGTTTGGGAGCTGTTGCTGCAGTTGTGCATGTTGGCCGGAGAGTGCTTCTCGGGCCGCCAACTGCAACCTTGCAGGTACCTCCCAGGTTCCCGGCCCAACGAAAACCCCCAGACCCAAATGGAGAGGGGCTGCTTGGGGGCCCCCTGGGGGCCCTTCAGGCCAGCTAGGTCTTTGGGTCCTGGCTCCTTCGGTTTGGGAGCTGTTGCTGCAGTTGGGCATGTTGGCCGGAGAGTGCTTCTCCGGCCGTGAACTGCAACCTTGCAGGAATCTCCCAGGTTCCCGGCCCAACGAAAGCCCCCAGACCCAAATTGAGAGGGGCTGCTTGGGGGCCCCCTAGGGGCCCTTCAGGCCAGCTAGGTCTTTGGGTCCTGGCTCCTTCGGTTTGGGAGCTGTTGCTGCAGTTGAGCATGTTGGCCGGAGAGTGCTTCTCGGGCCGCGAACTGCAACCTTGCAGGAATCTCCCAGGTTCCCCTCCCAACGAAAGCCCCCAGACCCAAATGGAGATGGGCTGCTTGGGGACCCCCTGGGGGCACTTCAGGCCAGCTAGGTCTTTGGGTCCTGGCTCCTTCGGTTTGGGAGCTGTTGCTGCAGTTGGGCATGTTGGCCGGAGAGTGCTTCTCGGGCCGCGAACTGCAACCTTGCAGGATTCTCCCAGGTTCCCGGCCCAACGAAAGCCCCCAGACCCAAATGGAGAGGGGCTGCTTGGGGCCCCCCTGGGGGCCCTTCAGACCAGCTAGGTCTTTGGGTCCTGGCTCCTTCGCTTTGGGAGCTGTTGCTGGATATTGGGCATGTTGGCCGGAGAGTGCTTCTCGGGCTGCGAACTGCAACCTTGCTGGTATCTCCCAGGTTCTCAGCCTAAAGAAAGCCCCCAGACCCAAATGGAGAGGTGCTGCTTGGGGGCCCCCTGGGGGCCCTTCAGGCCAGCTAGGTCTTTGGGTCCTGGCTCCTTCGCTTTGGGAGCTGTTGCTGCAGTTGGGCATGTTGGCCGGAGAGTGCTTCTCCGGCCGCGAACTGTAACCTTGCAGGAATCTCCCAGGTTCCCCGCCCAACGAAAGCCCCCAGACCCAAATTGAGAGGGGCTGCTTGGGGGCCCCCTGGGGGCCCTTCAGGCCAGCTAGGTCTTTGGGTCCTGGCTCCTTCGCTTTGGGAGCTGTTGCTGCAGTTGAGCATGTTGGCCGGAGAGTGCTTCTCGGGCCGCGAACTGTAATCTTGCAGGTACCTCTCAGGTATACATGCCCAACGAAAGCCCCCAGACCCAAATGGAGAGGGGCTGCTTGGGGGCCCCCTGGGGGCCCTTCAGGCCAGCTAGGTCTTTGGGTCCTGGCTCCTTCGCTTTGGGAGCTGTTGCTGGATATTGGGCATGTTGGCCGGAGAGTGCTTCTCGGGCCGCGAACTGCAACATTGCAGGAATCTCCCAGGATCCCGGCCCAACTAAAGCCCCCAGACCCAAATGGAGAGGAGATCCTTTGGGGCCCCCTGGGGGCCCTTCAGGCCAGCTAGGTCTTTGGGTCCTGGCTCCTTCGCTTTGGGAGCTGTTGCTGCAGTTGGGCATGTTGGCCGGAGAGTGCTTCTCGGGCCGCGAACTGCAACCTTGCAGGAATCTCCCAGGTTCCATGCCCAACGAAAGCCCCCAGACCCAAATTGAGAGGGGCTGCTTGGGGGCCCCCTGGGGGCCCTTCAGGCCAGCTAGGTCTTTGGGTCCTGGCTCCTTCGGTTTGGGAGCTGTTGCTGCAGTTGGGCATGTTGGCCGGAGAGTGCTTCTCGGGCCGCGAACTGCAACCTTGCAGGATTCTCCCAGGTTCCCGGCCCAACAAAAACCCCCAGACCCAAATTGAGAGAGGCTGCTTGGGAGCCCCCTGGGGGCCCTTCAGGCCAGCTAGGTCTTTGGGTCCTGGCTCCTTCGGTTTGGGAGCTGTTGCTGCAGTTGGGCATGTTGGCCGGAGAGTGCTTCTCGGGCCGCGAACTGCAACCTTGCAGGATTCTCCCAGGTTCCCGGCCCAACGAAAGCCCCCAGACCCAAATGGAGAGGAGATCCTTGGGGACCCCATGGGGGCCCTTCAGGCCAGCTAGGTCTTTGGGTCCTGGCTCCTTCGGTTTGGGAGCTGTTGCTGCAGTTGGGCATGTTGGCCGGAGAGTGCTTCTCGGGCCGCGAACTGCAACCTTGCAGGAATCTCCCAGGTTCCCGGCCCAACGAAAGCCCCCAGACCCAAATGGAGAGGGGCTGCTTGGGGGCCCCCTGGGGGCCCTTCAGGCCAGCTAGGTCTTTGGGTCCTGGCTCCTTCGCTTTGGGAGCTGTTGCTGCAGTTGGGCATGTTGGCCGGAGAGTGCTTCTCGGGCCGCGAACTGCAACCTTGCAGGATTCTCCCAGGTTCCCGGCCCAACGAAAGCCCCCAGACCCAAATTGAGAGGGGCTGCTTGGGGGCCCCCTGGGGGCCCTTCAGGCCAGCTAGGTCTTTGGGTCCTGGCTTCTTCGGTTTGGGAGCTGTTGCTGCAGTTGGGCATGTTGGCCGGAGAGTGCTTCTCGGGCCGCGAACTGCAACCTTGCAGGATTCTCCCAGGTTCCCGGCCCAACGAAAGCCCCCAGACCCAAATGGAGAGGGGCTGCCTGGTGGCATTCTGGGGGCCCTTCAGGCCAGCTAGGTCTTTGGGTCCTGGCTCCTTCGCTTTGGGAGCTGTTGCTGCAGTTGGGCATGTTGGCCGGAGAGTGCTTCTCGGGGCGCGAACTGCAACCTTGCAGGATTCTCCCAGGTTCCCGGCCCAACGAAAGCCCCCAGACCCAAATTGAGAGGTGCTGCTTGGGGGCCCCCTGGGGGCCCCTTCAGGCCAGCTAGGTCTTTGGGTCCTGGCTCCTTCGGTTTGGGAGCTGTTGCTGCAGTTGGGCATGTTGGCCGGAGAGTGCTTCTCTGGCCTCGAACTGCAACCTTGCAGGATTCTCCCAGGTTCCCGGCCCAACGAAAGCCCCCAGACCCAAATTGAGAGGGGCTGCTTGGGGGCCCCCTGGGGGCCCTTCAGGCCAGCTAGGTCTTTGGGTCCTGGCTCCTTCGGTTTGGGAGCTGTTGCTGCAGTTGTGCATGTTGGCCGGAGAGTGCTTCTCGGGCCGCCAACTGCAACCTTGCAGGTACCTCCCAGGTTCCCGGCCCAACGAAAACCCCCAGACCCAAATGGAGAGGGGCTGCTTGGGGGCCCCCTGGGGGCCCTTCAGGCCAGCTAGGTCTTTGGGTCCTGGCTCCTTCGGTTTGGGAGCTGTTGCTGCAGTTGGGCATGTTGGCCGGAGAGTGCTTCTCCGGCCGTGAACTGCAACCTTGCAGGAATCTCCCAGGTTCCCGGCCCAACGAAAGCCCCCAGACCCAAATTGAGAGGGGCTGCTTGGGGGCCCCCTAGGGGCCCTTCAGGCCAGCTAGGTCTTTGGGTCCTGGCTCCTTCGCTTTGGGAGCTGTTGCTGCAGTTGGGCATGTTGGCCGGAGAGTGCTTCTCGGGCCGCGAACTGCAACCTTGCATGAATCTCCCAGGTTCCCCGCCCAACGAAAGCCCCCAGACCCAAATGGAGAGGGGCTGCTTGGGGACCCCCTGGGGGCACTTCAGGCCAGCTAGATCTTTGGGTCCTGGCTCCTTCGGTTTGGGAGCTGTTGCTGCAGTTGGGCATGTTGGCCGGAGAGTGCTTCTCGGGCCGCGAACTGCAACCTTGCAGGTACCTCCCAGGTTCCGGGCCCAACGAAAGCCCCCAGACGCAAATTGAGAGGGGCTGCTTGGGGCCCCCCTGGGGGCCCTTCAGGCCAGCTAGGTCTTTGGGTCCTGGCTCCTTCGCTTTGGGAGCTGTTGCTGCAGTTGGGCATCTTGGCCGGAGAGTGCTTCTCGGGCCGCGAACTGCAACCTTGCAGGAATCTCCCAAGTTCCCGGCCCAACGAAAGCCCCCAGACCCAAATGGAGAGGGGCTGCTTGGGGGCCCCCTGGGGGCCCTTCAGGCCAGCTAGGTCTTTGGGTCCTGGCTCCTTCGCTTTGGGAGCTGTTGCTGCAGTTGGGCATGTTGGCCGGAGAGTGCTTCTCGGGCCGCGAACTGCAACCTTGCAGGAATCTCCCAGGTTCCCGGCCCAACGAAAGCCCCCAGACCCAAATGGAGAGGGGCTGCTTGGGGGCCCCCTGGGGGCCCTTCAGGCCACCTAGCTCTTTGGGTCTTGGCTCCTTCGGTTTGGGAGCTGTTGCTGCAGTTGGGCATGTTGGCCGGAGAGTGCTTCTCGGGCCGCGAACTGCAACCTTGCAGGTACCTCTCAGGTATCCATGCCCAACGAAAGCCCCCAGACCCAAATGGAGATGGGCTGCTTGGGGGCCCCCTGGGGGCCCTTCAGGCCAGCTAGGTCTTTGTGTCCTGGCTCCTTCGGTTTGGGAGCTGTTGCTGCAGTTGGGCATGTTGGCCGGAGAGTGCTTCTCGGGCCACGAACTGCAACCTTGCAGGTACCTCTCAGGTTCCCGGCCCAACGAAAACCCCCAGACCCAAATGGAGAGGGGCTGCTTGGGAGCCCCCTGGGGGCCCTTCATGCCAGCTAGGTCTTTGGGTCCTGGCTCCTTCGCTTTGGGAGCTGTTGCTGCAGTTGGGCATGTTGGCCGGAGAGTGCTTCTCGGGCCGCGAACTGCAACCTTGCATGAATCTTCCAGGTTCCCCGCCCAACGAAAGCCCCCAGACCCAAATGGAGAGGGGCTGCTTGGGGGCCCCCTGGGGGCCCTTCAGGCCAGCTAGGTCTTTGGGTCCTGGCTCCTTCGCTTTGGGAGCTGTTGCTGCAGTTGGGCATGTTGGCCGGAGAGTGCTTCTCGGGCCGCGAACTGCAACCTTGCAGGATTCTCCCAGGTTCCCGGCCCAACGAAAACCCCCAGACCCAAATGGAGAGTGGCTGCTTGGGGGCCCCCTGGGGGCCCTTCAGGCCAGCTAGGTCTTTGGGTCCTGGCTCCTTCGCTTTGGGAGCTGTTGCTGCAGTTGAGCATGTTGGCCAGAGAGTGCTTCTCGGGCCGCGAACTGTAACTTCCAGGTACCTCTCAGGTATACATGCCCAACGAAAGCCCCCAGACCCAAATGGAGAGGGGCTGCTTGGGGGCCCCCTGGGGGCCCTTCAGGCCAGCTAGGTCTTTGGGTCCTGGCTCCTTCGGTTTGGGAGCTGTTGCTGCAGTTGGGCATGTTGGCCGGAGAGTGCTTCTCTGGCCTCGAACTGCAACCTTGCAGGATTCTCCCAGGTTCCCGGCCCAACGAAAGCCCCCAGACCCAAATTGAGAGGGGCTGCTTGGGGCCCCCCTGGGGGCCCTTCAGGCCAGCTAGGTCTTTGGGTCCTGGCTCCTTCGCTTTGGGAGCTGTTGCTGCAGTTGGGCATGTTGGCCGGAGAGTGCTTCTCGGGCCGCCAACTGCAACCTTGCATGTACCTCCCAGGTTCCCGGCCCAACGAAAACCCCCAGACCCAAATGGAGAGGGGCTGCTTGGGGGCCCCCTGGGGGCCCTTCAGGCCAGCTAGGTCTTTGGGTCCTGGCTCCTTCGGTTTGGGAGCTGTTGCTGCAGTTGGGCATGTTGGCCGGAGAGTGCTTCTCCGGCCGTGAACTGCAACCTTGCAGGAATCTCCCAGGTTCCCGGCCCAACGAAAGCCCACAGACCCAAATTGAGAGGGGCTGCTTGGGGGCCCCCTAGGGGCCCTTCAGGCCAGCTAGGTCTTTGGGTCCTGGCTCCTTCGCTTTGGGAGCTGTTGCTGCAGTTGGGCATGTTGGCCGGAGAGTGCTTCTCGGGCCGCGAACTGCAACCTTGCATGAATCTCCCAGGTTCCCCGCCCAACGAAAGCCCCCAGACCCAAATGGAGAGGGGCTGCTTGGGGACCCCCTGGGGGCACTTCAGGCCAGCTAGATCTTTGGGTCCTGGCTCCTTCGGTTTGGGAGCTGTTGCTGCAGTTGGGCATGTTGGCCGGAGAGTGCTTCTCGGGCCGCGAACTGCAACCTTGCAGGTACCTCCCAGGTTCCGGGCCCAACGAAAGCCCCCAGACCCAAATGGAGAGGGGCTGCTTGGGGCCCCCCTGGGGGCCCTTCAGGCCAGCTAGGTCTTTGGGTCCTGGCTCCTTCGGTTTGGGAGCTGTTGCTGCAGTTGTGCATGTTGGCCGGAGAGTGCTTCTCGGGCCGCCAACTGCAACCTTGCAGGTACCTCCCAGGTTCCCGGCCCAACGAAAACCCCCAGACCCAAATGGAGAGGGGCTGCTTGGGGGCCCCCTGGGGGCCCTTCAGGCCAGCTAGGTCTTTGGGTCCTGGCTCCTTCGGTTTGGGAGCTGTTGCTGCAGTTGGGCATGTTGGCCGGAGAGTGCTTCTCCGGCCGCGAACTGCAACCTTGCAGGAATCTCCCAGGTTCCCGGCCCAACGAAAGCCCACAGACCCAAATGGAGAGGGGCTGCTTGGGGGACCCCTGGGGGCCCTTCAGGCCAGCTAGGTCTTTGGGTCCTGGCTCCTTCGCTTTGGGAGCTGTTGCTGCAGTTGGGCATGTTGGCCGGAGAGTGCTTCTCGGGCCGCGAACTGCAACCTTGCATGAATCTCCCAGGTTCCCCGCCCAACGAAAGCCCCCAGACCCAAATGGAGAGGGGCTGCTTGGGGACCCCCTGGGGGCACTTCAGGCCAGCTAGGTCTTTGGGTCCTGGCTCCTTCGGTTTGGGAGCTGTTGCTGCAGTTGGGCATGTTGGCCGGAGAGTGCTTCTCGGGCCGCGAACTGCAACCTTGCAGGATTCTCCCAGGTTCCGGGCCCAACGAAAGCCCCCAGACCCAAATTGAGAGGGGCTGCTTGGGGCCCCCTGGGGGCCCTTCAGGCCAGCTAGGTCTTTGGGTCCTGGCTCCTTCGGTTTGGGAGCTGTTGCTGCAGTTGTGCATGTTGGCCGGAGAGTGCTTCTCGGGCCGCCAACTGCAACCTTGCAGGTACCTCCCAGGTTCCCGGCCCAACGAAAACCCCCAGACCCAAATGGAGAGGGGCTGCTTGGGGGCCCCCTGGGGGCCCTTCAGGCCAGCTAGGTCTTTGGGTCCTGGCTCCTTCGGTTTGGGAGCTGTTGCTGCAGTTGGGCATGTTGGCCGGAGAGTGCTTCTCCGGCCGCGAACTGCAACCTTGCAGGAATCTCCCAGGTTCCCGGCCCAACGAAAGCCCACAGACCCAAATGGAGAGGGGCTGCTTGGGGGACCCCTGGGGGCCCTTCAGGCCAGCTAGGTCTTTGGGTCCTGGCTCCTTCGCTTTGGGAGCTGTTGCTGCAGTTGGGCATGTTGGCCGGAGAGTGCTTCTCGGGCCGCGAACTGCAACCTTGCATGAATCTCCCAGGTTCCCCGCCCAACGAAAGCCCCCAGACCCAAATGGAGAGGGGCTGCTTGGGGACCCCCTGGGGGCACTTCAGGCCAGCTAGGTCTTTGGGTCCTGGCTCCTTCGGTTTGGGAGCTGTTGCTGCAGTTGGGCATGTTGGCCGGAGAGTGCTTCTCGGGCCGCGAACTGCAACCTTGCAGGATTCTCCCAGGTTCCGGGCCCAACGAAAGCCCCCAGACCCAAATTGAGAGGGGCTGCTTGGGGCCCCCCTGGGGGCCCTTCAGGCCAGCTAGGTCTTTGGGTCCTGGCTCCTTCGCTTTGGGAGCTGTTGCTGCAGTTGGGCATGTTGGCCGGAGAGTGCTTCTCGGGCCGCGAACTGCAACCTTGCAGGAATCTCCCAAGTTCCGGCCAAACGAAAGCCCCCAGACCCAAATGGACAGGGGCTGCTTGGGGGCCCCCTGGGGGCCCTTCAGGCCAGCTAGGTCTTTGGGTCCTGGCTCCTTCGCTTTGGGAGCTGTTGCTGCAGTTGGGCATGTTGGCCGGAGAGTGCTTCTCCGGCCGCGAACTGTAACCTTGCAGGAATCTCCCAGGTTCCCGGCCCAACGAAAGCCCCCAGACCCAAATTGAGAGGGGCTGCTTGGGGGCCCCCTGGGGGCCCTTCAGGCCACCTAGCTCTTTGGGTCCTGGCTCCTTCGCTTTGGGAGCTGTTGCTGCAGTTGAGCATGTTGGCCGGAGAGTGCTTCTTGGGCCGCGAACTGTAATCTTGCAGGTACATCTCAGGTATCCATGCCCAACGAAAGCCCCCAGACCCAAATGGAGAGGGGCTGCTTGGGGGCCCCCTGGGGGCCCTTCAGGCCAGCTAGGTCTTTGGGTCCTGGCTCCTTCGCTTTGGGAGCTGTTGCTGGATATTGGGCATGTTGGCCGGAGAGTGCTTCTCGGGCCGCCAACTGCAACCTTGCAGGAATCTCCCAGGATCCCGGCCCAACTAAAGCCCCCAGACCCAAATGGAGAGGAGCTCCTTGGGGGCCCCATGGGGGCCCTTCAGGCCAGCTAAGTCTTTGGGTCCTGGCTCCTTCGGTTTGGGAGCTGTTGCTGCAGTTGGGCATGTTGGCCGGAGAGTGCTTGTCGGGCCGCGAACTGCAACCTTGCAGGAATCTCCCATGTTCCCGGCCCAACAGAAGCCCCCAGACCCAAATGGAGAGGGGCTGCTTGGGGGCCCCCTGGGGGCCCTTCAGGCCAGCTAGGTCTTTGGGTCCTGGCTCCTTCGCTTTGGGAGCTGTTGCTGCAGTTGGGCATGTTGGCCGGAGAGTGCTTCTCGGGCCACGAACTGCAACCTTGCAGGTACCTCTCAGGTTCCCGGCCCAACGAAAACCCCCAGACCCAAATGGAGAGGGGCTGCTTGGGAGCCCCCTGGGGGCCCTTCAGGCCAGCTAGGTCTTTGGGTCCTGGCTCCTTCGCTTTGGGAGCTGTTGCTGGAAATTGGGCATGTTGGCCGGAGAGTGCTTCTCGGGCCGCGAACTGCAACCTTGCATGAATCTCCCAGGTTCCCCGCCCAACGAAAGCCCCCAGACCCAAATGGAGAGGGGCTGCTTGGGGGCCCCCTGGGGGCCCTTCAGGCCAGCTAGGTCTTTGGGTCCTGGCTCCTTCGCTTTGGGAGCTGTTGCTGCAGTTGGGCATGTTGGCCGGAGAGTGCTTCTCGGGCCGCGAACTGCAACCTTGCAGGATTCTCCCAGGTTCCCCGCCCAACGAAAGCCCCCAGACCCAAATGGAGAGGGGCTGCTTGGGGCCCCCCCGGGGCCCTTCAGACCAGCTAGGTCTTTGGGTCCTGGCTCCTTCGCTTTGGGAGCTGTTGCTGGATATTGGGCATGTTGGCCGGAGAGTGCTTCTCGGGCTGCGAACTGCAACCTTGCTGGTATCTCCCAGGTTCTCAGCCTAAAGAAAGCCCCCAGACCCAAATGGAGAGGGTCTGCTTGGGGGCCCCCTGGGGGCCCTTCAGGCCAGCTAGGTCTTTGGGTCCTGGCTCCTTCGCTTTGGGAGCTGTTGCTGCAGTTGGGCATGTTGGCCGGAGAGTGCTTCTCCGGCCGCGAACTGTAACCTTGCAGGAATCTCCCAGGATCCCGGCCCAACGAAAGCCCCCAGACCCAAATTGAGAGGGGCTGCTTGGGGGCCCCCTGGGGGCCCTTCAGGCCACCTAGCTCTTTGGGTCCTGGCTCCTTCGGTTTGGGAGCTGTTGCTGCAGTTGGGCATGTTGGCCGGAGAGTGCTTCTCTGGCCGCGAACTGCAACCTTGCAGGATTCTCCCAGGTTCCCGGCCCAACGAAAGCCCCCAGACCCAAATTGAGAGGGGCTGCTTGGGGCCCCCCTGGGGGCCCTTCAGGCCAGCTAGGTCTTTGGGTCCTGGCTCCTTCGGTTTGGGAGCTGTTGCTGCAGTTGTGCATGTTGGCCGGAGAGTGCTTCTCGGGCCGCCAACTGCAACCTTGCAGGTACCTCCCAGGTTCCCGGCCCAACGAAAACCCCCAGACCCAAATGGAGAGGGGCTGCTTGGGGGCCCCCTGGGGGCCCTTCAGGCCAGCTAGGTCTTTGGGTCCTGGCTCCTTCGGTTTGGGAGCTGTTGCTGCAGTTGGGCATGTTGGCCGGAGAGTGCTTCTCGGGCCGCGAACTGCAACCTTGCAGGATTCTCCCAGGTTCCCGGCCCAACGAAAGCCCACAGACCCAAATTGAGAGGGGCTGCTTGGGGGACCCCTGGGGGCCCTTCAGGCCAGCTAGGTCTTTGGGTCCTGGCTCCTTCGCTTTGGGAGCTGTTGCTGCAGTTGGGCATGTTGGCCGGAGAGTGCTTCTCGGGCCGCGAACTGCAACCTTGCATGAATCTCCCAGGTTCCCGGCCCAACTAAAGCCCCCAGACCAAAATGGAGAGGAGATCCTTGGGGGCCCCCTGGGGGCCCTTCAGGCCAGCTAGGTCTTTGGGTCCTGGCTCCTTCGGTTTGGGAGCTGTTGCTGGATAGTGGGCATGTTGGCCGGAGAGTGCTTCTCGGGCCGCGAACTGCAACCTTGCAGGAATCTCCCAGGTTCCCGGCCCAACAGAAGCCCCCAAACCCAAATGGAGAGGGGCTGCTTGGGGCCCCCTGGGGGCCCTTCAGGCCAGCTAGGTCTTTGGGTCCTGGCTCCTTCGCTTTGGGAGCTGTTGCTGCAGTTGGGCATGTTGGGCGGAGAGTGCTTCTCGGGCCGCGAACTGCAACCTTGCAGGATTCTCCCAGGTTCCCGGCCCAACTAAAGCCCCCAGACCCAAATGGAGAGGAGATCCTTGGGGGCCCCCTGGGGGCCCTTCAGGCCAGCTAGGTCTTTGGGTCCTGGCTCCTTCGGTTTGGGAGCTGTTGCTGCAGTTGGGCATGTTGGCCGGAGAGTGCTTCTCGGGCCGCGAATTGCAACCTTGCAGGAATCTCCCAGGTTCCCGGCCCAACAGAAGCCCCCAGACCCAAATGGAGAGGGGCTGCTTGGGGGCCCCCTGGGGGCCCTTCAGGCCAGCTAGGTCTTTGGGTCCTGGCTCCTTCGGTTTGGGAGCTGTTGCTGCAGTTGGGCATGTTGGCCGGAGAGTGCTTCTCGGGCCGCGAACTGCAACCTTGCAGGTACCTCCCAGGTTCCCGGCCCAACTAAAGCCCCCAGACCCAAATGGAGAGGAGCTCCTTGGGGGCCCCATGGGGGCCCTTCAGGCCAGCTAGGTCTTTGGGTCCTGGCTCCTTCGCTTTGGGAGCTGTTGCTGCAGTTGGGCATGTTGGCCGGAGAGTGCTTCTCGGGCCGCGAACTGCAACCTTGCAGGAATCTCCCAGGTTCCCGGCCCAACGAAAGCCCCCAGACCCAAATGGAGAGGGGCTGCTTGGGGGCCCCCTGGGGGCCCTTCAGGCCAGCTAGGTCTTTGGGTCCTGGCTCCTTCGCTTTGGGAGCTGTTGCTGCAGTTGGGCATGTTGGCCGGAGAGTGCTTCTCTGGCCTCGAACTGCAACCTTGCAGGATTCTCCCAGGTTCCCGGCCCAACGAAAGCCCCCAGACCCAAATTGAGAGGGGCTGCTTGGGGCCCCCCTGGGGGCCCTTCAGGCCAGCTAGGTCTTTGGGTCCTGGCTCCTTCGGTTTGGGAGCTGTTGCTGCAGTTGTGCATGTTGGCCGGAGAGTGCTTCTCGGGCCGCCAACTGCAACCTTGCAGGTACCTCCCAGGTTCCCGGCCCAACGAAAACCCCCAGACCCAAATGGAGAGGGGCTGCTTGGGGGCCCCCTGGGGGCCCTTCAGGCCAGCTAGGTCTTTGGGTCCTGGCTCCTTCGGTTTGGGAGCTGTTGCTGCAGTTGGGCATGTTGGCCGGAGAGTGCTTCTCCGGCCGCGAACTGCAACCTTGCAGGAATCTCCCAGGTTCCCGGCCCAACGAAAGCCCACAGACCCAAATGGAGAGGGGCTGCTTGGGGCCCCCTGGGGGCCCTTCAGGCCAGCTAGGTCTTTGGGTCCTGGCTCCTTCGCTTTGGGAGCTGTTGCTGCAGTTGGGCATGTTGGGCGGAGAGTGCTTCTCGGGCCGCGAACTGCAACCTTGCAGGATTCTCCCAGGTTCCCGGCCCAACTAAAGCCCCCAGACCCAAATTGAGAGGAGATCCTTGGGGGCCCCCTGGGGGCCCTTCAGGCCAGCTAGGTCTTTGGGTCCTGGCTCCTTCGGTTTGGGAGCTGTTGCTGCAGTTGGGCATGTTGGCCGGAGAGTGCTTCTCGGGCCGCGAATTGCAAACTTGCAGGAATCTCCCAGGTTCCCGGCCCAACAGAAGCCCCCAGACCCAAATGGAGAGGGGCTGCTTGGGGGCCCCCTGGGGGCCCTTCAGGCCAGCTAGGTCTTTGGGTCCTGGCTCCTTCGGTTTGGGAGCTGTTGCTGCAGTTGGGCATGTTGGCCGGAGAGTGCTTCTCGGGCCGCGAACTGCAACCTTGCAGGTACCTCCCAGGTTCCCGGCCCAACTAAAGCCCCCAGACCCAAATGGAGAGGAGCTCCTTGGGGGCCCCATGGGGGCCCTTCAGGCCAGCTAGGTCTTTGGGTCCTGGCTCCTTCGCTTTGGGAGCTGTTGCTGCAGTTGGGCATGTTGGCCGGAGAGTGCTTCTCGGGCCGCGAACTGCAACCTTGCAGGAATCTCCCAGGTTCCCGGCCCAACGAAAGCCCCCAGACCCAAATGGAGAGGGGCTGCTTGGGGGCCCCCTGGGGGCCCTTCAGGCCAGCTAGGTCTTTGGGTCCTGGCTCCTTCGCTTTGGGAGCTGTTGCTGCAGTTGGGCATGTTGGCCGGAGAGTGCTTCTCTGGCCTCGAACTGCAACCTTGCAGGATTCTCCCAGGTTCCCGGCCCAACGAAAGCCCCCAGACCCAAATTGAGAGGGGCTGCTTGGGGCCCCCCTGGGGGCCCTTCAGGCCAGCTAGGTCTTTGGGTCCTGGCTCCTTCGCTTTGGGAGCTGTTGCTGCAGTTGTGCATGTTGGCCGGAGAGTGCTTCTCGGGCCGCCAACTGCAACCTTGCAGGTACCTCCCAGGTTCCCGGCCCAACGAAAACCCCCAGACCCAAATGGAGAGGGGCTGCTTGGGGGCCCCCTGGGGGCCCTTCAGGCCAGCTAGGTCTTTGGGTCCTGGCTCCTTCGGTTTGGGAGCTGTTGCTGCAGTTGGGCATGTTGGCCGGAGAGTGCTTCTCCGGCCGTGAACTGCAACCTTGCAGGAATCTCCCAAGTTCCCGGCCCAACGAAAGCCCACAGACCCAAATTGAGAGGGGCTGCTTGGGGGCCCCCTAGGGGCCCTTCAGGCCAGCTAGGTCTTTGGGTCCTGGCTCCTTCGCTTTGGGAGCTGTTGCTGCAGTTGGGCATGTTGGCCGGAGAGTGCTTCTCGGGCCGCGAACTGCAACCTTGCATAAATCTCCCAGGTTCCCCGCCCAACGAAAGCCCCCAGACCCAAATGGAGAGGGGCTGCTTGGGGACCCCCTGGGGGCACTTCAGGCCAGCTAGATCTTTGGGTCCTGGCTCCTTCGGTTTGGGAGCTGTTGCTGCAGTTGGGCATGTTGGCCGGAGAGTGCTTCTCGGGCCGCGAACTGCAACCTTGCAGGTACCTCCCAGGTTCCGGGCCCAACGAAAGCCCCCAAACCCAAATTGAGAGGGGCTGCTTGGGGCCCCCCTGGGGGCCCTTCAGGCCAGCTAGGTCTTTGGGTCCTGGCTCCTTCGGTTTGGGAGCTGTTGCTGCAGTTGTGCATGTTGGCCGGAGAGTGCTTCTCGGGCCGCCAACTGCAACCTTGCAGGTACCTCCCAGGTTCCCGGCCCAACGAAAACCCCCAGACCCAAATGGAGAGGGGCTGCTTGGGGGCCCCCTGGGGGCCCTTCAGGCCAGCTAGGTCTTTGGGTCCTGGCTCCTTCGGTTTGGGAGCTGTTGCTGCAGTTGGGCATGTTGGCCGGAGAGTGCTTCTCCGGCCGCGAACTGCAACCTTGCAGGAATCTCCCAGGTTCCCGGCCCAACGAAAGCCCACAGACCCAAATGGAGAGGGGCTGCTTGGGGGACCCCTGGGGGCCCTTCAGGCCAGCTAGGTCTTTGGGTCCTGGCTCCTTCGCTTTGGGAGCTGTTGCTGCAGTTGGGCATGTTGGCCGGAGAGTGCTTCTCGGGCCGCGAACTGCAACCTTGCATGAATCTCCCAGGTTCCCCGCCCAACGAAAGCCCCCAGACCCAAATGGAGAGGGGCTGCTTGGGGACCCCCTGGGGGCACTTCAGGCCAGCTAGGTCTTTGGGTCCTGGCTCCTTCGGTTTGGGAGCTGTTGCTGCAGTTGGGCATGTTGGCCGGAGAGTGCTTCTCGGGCCGCGAACTGCAACCTTGCAGGATTCTCCCAGGTTCCGGGCCCAACGAAAGCCCCCAGACCCAAATTGAGAGGGGCTGCTTTGGGCCCCCCTGGGGGCCCTTCAGGCCAGCTAGGTCTTTGGGTCCTGGCTCCTTCGCTTTGGGAGCTGTTGCTGCAGTTGGGCATGTTGGCCGGAGAGTGCTTCTCGGGCCGCGAACTGCAACCTTGCAGGAATCTCCCAAGTTCCGGCCAAACGAAAGCCCCCAGACCCAAATGGACAGGGGCTGCTTGGGGGCACCCTGGGGGCCCTTCAGGCCAGCTAGGTCTTTGGGTCCTGGCTCCTTCGCTTTGGGAGCTGTTGCTGCAGTTGGGCATGTTGGCCGGAGAGTGCTTCTCGGGCCGCGAACTGCAACCTTGCAGGAATCTCCCAAGTTCCGGCCAAACGAAAGCCCCCAGACCCAAATGGAGAGGGGCTGCTTGGGGGCCCCCTGGGGGCCCTTCAGGCCAGCTAGGTCTTTGGGTCCTGGCTCCTTCGCTTTGGGAGCTGTTGCTGCAGTTGGGCATGTTGGCCGGAGAGTGCTTCTCCGGCCGCGAACTGTAACCTTGCAGGAATCTCCCAGGTTCCCGGCCCAACGAAAGCCCCCAGACCCAAATTGAGAGGGGCTGCTTGGGGGCCCCCTGGGGGCCCTTCAGGCCACCTAGCTCTTTGGGTCCTGGCTCCTTCGCTTTGGGAGCTGTTGCTGCAGTTGAGCATGTTGGCCGGAGAGTGCTTCTTCTGCCGCGAACTGTAATCTTGCAGGTACATCTCAGGTATCCATGCCCAACGAAAGCCCCCAGACCCAAATGGAGAGGGGCTGCTTGGGGGCCCCCTGGGGGCCCTTCAGGCCAGCTAGGTCTTTGGGTCCTGGCTCCTTCGCTTTGGGAGCTGTTGCTGGATATTGGGCATGTTGGCCGGAGAGTGCTTCTCGGGCCGCGAACTGCAACCTTGCAGGAATCTCCCAGGATCCCGGCCCAACTAAAGCCCCCAGACCCAAATGGAGAGGAGCTCCTTGGGGGCCCCATGGGGGCCCTTCAGGCCAGCTAAGTCTTTGGGTCCTGGCTCCTTCGGTTTGGGAGCTGTTGCTGCAGTTGTGCATGTTGGCCGGAGAGTGCTTCTCGGGCCGCCAACTGCAACCTTGCAGGTACCTCCCAGGTTCCCGGCCCAACGAAAACCCCCAGACCCAAATGGAGAGGGGCTGCTTGGGGGCCCCCTGGGGGCCCTTCAGGCCAGCTAGGTCTTTGGGTCCTGGCTCCTTCGGTTTGGGAGCTGTTGCTGCAGTTGGGCATGTTGGCCGGAGAGTGCTTCTCCGGCCGCGAACTGCAACCTTGCAGGAATCTCCCAGGTTCCCGGCCCAACGAAAGCCCACAGACCCAAATGGAGAGGGGCTGCTTGGGGGACCCCTGGGGGCCCTTCAGGCCAGCTAGGTCTTTGGGTCCTGGCTCCTTCGCTTTGGGAGCTGTTGCTGCAGTTGGGCATGTTGGCCGGAGAGTGCTTCTCGGGCCGCGAACTGCAACCTTGCATGAATCTCCCAGGTTCCCCGCCCAACGAAAGCCCCCAGACCCAAATGGAGAGGGGCTGCTTGGGGACCCCCTGGGGGCACTTCAGGCCAGCTAGGTCTTTGGGTCCTGGCTCCTTCGGTTTGGGAGCTGTTGCTGCAGTTGGGCATGTTGGCCGGAGAGTGCTTCTCGGGCCGCGAACTGCAACCTTGCAGGATTCTCCCAGGTTCCGGGCCCAACGAAAGCCCCCAGACCCAAATTGAGAGGGGCTGCTTGGGGCCCCCCTGGGGGCCCTTCAGGCCAGCTAGGTCTTTGGGTCCTGGCTCCTTCGGTTTGGGAGCTGTTGCTGCAGTTGGGCATGTTGGCCGGAGAGTGCTTCTCGGGCCGCGAACTGCAACCTTGCAGGAATCTCCCAAGTTCCGGCCAAACGAAAGCCCCCAGACCCAAATGGAGAGGGGCTGCTTGGGGGCCCCCTGGGGGCCCTTCAGGCCAGCTAGGTCTTTGGGTCCTGGCTCCTTCGCTTTGGGAGCTGTTGCTGCAGTTGGGCATGTTGGCCGGAGAGTGCTTCTCCGGCCGCGAACTGTAACCTTGCAGGAATCTCCCAGGTTCCCGGCCCAACGAAAGCCCCCAGACCCAAATTGAGAGGGGCTGCTTGGGGGCCCCCTGGGGGCCCTTCAGGCCACCTAGCTCTTTGGGTCCTGGCTCCTTCGCTTTGGGAGCTGTTGCTGCAGTTGAGCATGTTGGCCGGAGAGTGCTTCTTGGGCCGCGAACTGTAATCTTGCAGGTACATCTCAGGTATCCATGCCCAACGAAAGCCCCCAGACCCAAATGGAGAGGGGCTGCTTGGGGGCCCCCTGGGGGCCCTTCAGGCCAGCTAGGTCTTTGGGTCCTGGCTCCTTCGCTTTGGGAACTGTTGCTGGATATTGGGCATGTTGGCCGGAGAGTGCTTCTCGGGCCGCGAACTGCAACCTTGCAGGAATCTCCCAGGATCCCGGCCCAACTAAAGCCCCCAGACCCAAATGGAGAGGAGCTCCTTGGGGGCCCCATGGGGGCCCTTCAGGCCAGCTAAGTCTTTGGGTCCTGGCTCCTTCGGTTTGGGAGCTGTTGCTGCAGTTGGGCATGTTGGCCGGAGAGTGCTTCTCGGGCCGCGAACTGCAACCTTGCAGGAATCTCCCAGGTTCCCGGCCCAACAGAAGCCCCCAGACCCAAATGGAGAGGGGCTGCTTGGGGGCCCCCTGGGGGCCCTTCAGGCCAGCTAGGTCTTTGGGTCCTGGCTCCTTCGCTTTGGGAGCTGTTGCTGCAGTTGGGCATGTTGGCCGGAGAGTGCTTCTCGGGCCACGAACTGCAACCTTGCAGGTACCTCTCAGGTTCCCGGCCCAACGAAAACCCCCAGACCCAAATGGAGAGGGGCTGCTTGGGAGCCCCCTGGGGGCCCTTCAGGCCAGCTAGGTCTTTGGGTCCTGGCTCCTTCGGTTTGGGAGCTGTTGCTGCAGTTGGGCATGTTGGCCGGAGAGTGCTTCTCGGGCCGCGAACTGCAACCTTGCATGAATCTCCCAGGTTCCCCGCCCAACGAAAGCCCCCAGACCCAAATGGAGAGGGGCTGCTTGGGGGCCCCCTGGGGGCCCTTCAGGCCAGCTAGGTCTTTGGGTCCTGGCTCCTTCGCTTTGGGAGCTGTTGCTGCAGTTGGGCATGTTGGCCGGAGAGTGCTTCTCGGGCCGCGAACTGCAACCTTGCAGGATTCTCCCAGGTTCCCGGCCCAACGAAAACCCCCAGACCCAAATGGAGAGGGGCTGCTTGGGGGCCCCCTGGGGGCCCTTCAGGCCAGCTAGGTCTTTGGGTCCTGGCTCCTTCGCTTTGGGAGCTGTTGCTGCAGTTGAGCATGTTGGCCAGAGAGTGCTTCTCGGGCCGCGAACTGTAACTTCCAGGTACCTCTCAGGTATACATGCCCAACGAAAGCCCCCAGACCCAAATGGAGAGGGGCTGCTTGGGGGCCCCCTGGGGGCCCTTCAGGCCAGCTAGGTCTTTGGGTCCTGGCTCCTTCGCTTTGGGAGCTGTTGCTGCAGTTGGGCATGTTGGCCGGAGAGTGCTTCTCGGGCCGCGAACTGCAACCTTGCAGGATTCTCCCAGGTTCCCCGCCCAACGAAAGCCCCCAGACCCAAATGGAGAGGGGCTGCTTGGGGCCCCCCCGGGGCCCTTCAGACCAGCTAGGTCTTTGGGTCCTGGCTCCTTCGCTTTGGGAGCTGTTGCTGGATATTGGGCATGTTGGCCGGAGAGTGCTTCTCGGGCTGCGAACTGCAACCTTGCTGGTATCTCCCAGGTTCTCAGCCTAAAGAAAGCCCCCAGACCCAAATGGAGAGGGTCTGCTTGGGGGCCCCCTGGGGGCCCTTCAGGCCAGCTAGGTCTTTGGGTCCTGGCTCCTTCGCTTTGGGAGCTGTTGCTGCAGTTGGGCATGTTGGCCGGAGAGTGCTTCTCCGGCCGCGAACTGTAACCTTGCAGGAATCTCCCAGGTTCCCGGCCCAACGAAAGCCACCAGACCCAAATTGAGAGGGGCTGCTTGGGGGCCCCCTGGGGGCCCTTCAGGCCAGCTAGGTCTTTGGGTCCTGGCTCCTTCGGTTTGGGAGCTGTTGCTGCAGTTGGGCATGTTGGCCGGAGAGTGCTTCTCTGGCCGCGAACTGCAACCTTGCAGGATTCTCCCAGGTTCCCGGCCCAACGAAAGCCCCCAGACCCAAATTGAGAGGGGCTGCTTGGGGACCCCCTGGGGGCCCTTCAGGCCAGCTAGGTCTTTGGGTCCTGGCTCCTTCGGTTTGGGAGCTGTTGCTGCAGTTGTGCATGTTGGCCGGAGAGTGCTTCTCGGGCCGCCAACTGCAACCTTGCAGGTACCTCCCAGGTTCCCGGCCCAACGAAAACCCCCAGACCCAAATGGAGAGGGGCTGCTTGGGGGCCCCCTGGGGGCCCTTCAGGCCAGCTAGGTCTTTGGGTCCTGGCTCCTTCGGTTTGGGAGCTGTTGCTGCAGTTGGGCATGTTGGCCGGAGAGTGCTTCTCGGGCCGCGAACTGCAACCTTGCAGGAATCTCCCAGGTTCCCGGCCCAACGAAAGCCCCCAGACCCAAATGGAGAGGGGCTGCTTGGGGGACCCCTGGGGGCCCTTCAGGCCAGCTAGGTCTTTGGGTCCTGGCTCCTTCGCTTTGGGAGCTGTTGCTGCAGTTGGGCATGTTGGCCGGAGAGTGCTTCTCGGGCCGCGAACTGCAACCTTGCATGAATCTCCCAGGTTCCCGGCCCAACTAAAGCCCCCAGACCCAAATGGAGAGGAGATCCTTGGGGGCCCCCTGGGGGCCCTTCAGGCCAGCTAGGTCTTTGGGTCCTGGCTCCTTCGGTTTGGGAGCTGTTGCTGGATAGTGGGCATGTTGGCCGGAGAGTGCTTCTCGGGCCGCGAACTGCAACCTTGCAGGAATCTCCCAGGTTCCCGGCCCAACAGAAGCCCCCAGACCCAAATGGAGAGGGGCTGCTTGGGGCCCCCTGGGGGCCCTTCAGGCCAGCTAGGTCTTTGGGTCCTGGCTCCTTCGGTTTGGGAGCTGTTGCTGCAGTTGGGCATGTTGGCCGGAGAGTGCTTCTCGGGCCGCGAACTGCAACCTTGCAGGTACCTCCCAGGTTCCTGGCCCAACTAAAGCCCCCAGACCCAAATGGAGAGGAGATCCTTGGGGGACCCCTGGGGGCCCTTCAGGCCAGCTAGGTCTTTGGGTCCTGGCTCCTTCGGTTTGGGAGCTGTTGCTGCAGTTGGGCATGTTGGCCGGAGAGTGCTTCTCGGGCCGCGAACTGCAACCTTGCAGGAATCTCCCAGGTTCCCGGCCCAACAGAAGCCCCCAGACCCAAATGGAGAGGGGCTGCTTGGGGGCCCCCTGGGGGCCCTTCAGGCCAGCTAGGTCTTTGGGTCCTGGCTCCTTCGGTTTGGGAGCTGTTGCTGCAGTTGGGCATGTTGGCCGGAGAGTGCTTCTCGGGCCGCGAACTGCAACCTTGCAGGTACCTCCCAGGTTCCCGGCCCAACTAAAGCCCCCAGACCCAAATGGAGAGGAGCTCCTTGGGGGCCCCATGGGGGCCCTTCAGGCCAGCTAGGTCTTTGGGTCCTGGCTCCTTCGCTTTGGGAGCTGTTGCTGCAGTTGGGCATGTTGGCCGGAGAGTGCTTCTCGGGCCGCGAACTGCAACCTTGAAGGAATCTCCCAGGTTCCCGGCCCAACGAAAGCCCCCAGACCCAAATGGAGAGGGGCTGCTTGGGGGCCCCCTGGGGGCCCTTCAGGCCAGCTAGGTCTTTGGGTCCTGGCTCCTTCGCTTTGGGAGCTGTTGCTGCAGTTGGGCATGTTGGCCGGAGAGTGCTTCTCGGGCCGCGAACTGCAACCTTGCATGAATCTCCCAGGTTCCCGGCCCAACGAAAACCCCCAGACCCAAATTGAGAGGGGCTGCTTGGGGGCCCCCTGGGGGCCCTTCAGGCCAGCTAGGTCTTTGGGTCCTGGCTCCTTCGGTTTGGGAGCTGTTGCTGCAGTTGGGCATGTTGGCCGGAGAGTGCTTCTCGGGCCGCGAACTGCAACCTTGCAGGATTCTCCCAGGTTCCCGGCCCAACGAAAGCCCCCAGACCCAAATTGAGAGGGGCTGCTTGGGGCCCCCCTGGGGGCCCTTCAGACCAGCTAGGTCTTTGGGTCCTGGCTCCTTCGCTTTGGGAGCTGTTGCTGGATATTGGGCATGTTGGCCGGAGAGTGCTTCTCGGGCCGCGAACTGCAACCTTGCAGGTACCTCCCAGGTTCCCGGCCCAACTAAAGCCCCCAGACCAAAATGGAGAGGAGCTCCTTGGGGGCCCCATGGGGGCCCTTCAGGCCAGCTAGGTCTTTGGGTCCTGGCTCCT
The DNA here is from genome assembly GCF_964237585.1 of Gallinula chloropus. Taxonomy (NCBI): domain Eukaryota; kingdom Metazoa; phylum Chordata; class Aves; order Gruiformes; family Rallidae; genus Gallinula; species Gallinula chloropus. The sequence continues at coordinate 158,631 of NW_028168817.1, forward strand.
TCGGTTTGGGAGCTGTTGCTGCAGTTGGGCATGTTGGCCGGAGAGTGCTTCTCGGGCCGCGATCTGTAATCTTGCAGGTACATCTCAGGTATCCATGCCCAACGAAAGCCCCCAGACCCAAATGGAGAGGGGCTGCTTGGTGGTCTTCTGGGGGCCCTTCAGGCCAGCTAGGTCTTTGGGTCCTGGCTCCTTCGCTTTGGGAGCTGTTGCTGGATATTGGACATGTTGGCCGGAGAGTGCTTCTCTGGCCGCGAACTGCAACCTTGCTGGTATCTCCCAGGTTCCCGGCCCAACGAAAGCCCCCAGACCCAAATTGAGAGGGGCTGCTTGGGGGCCCCCTGGGGGCCCTTCAGGCCAGCTAGGTCTTTGGGTCCTGGCTCCTTCGCTTTGGGAGCTGTTGCTGCAGTTGAGCATGTTGGCCGGAGAGTGCTTCTCGGGCCGCGAACTGCAACCTTGCATGAATCTCCCAGGTTCCCGGCCCAACGAAAGCCCCCAGACCCAAATGGAGAGGGGCTGCTTGGGGACCCCCTGGGGGCACTTCAGGCCAGCTAGGTCTTTGGGTCCTGGCTCCTTCGGTTTGGGAGCTGTTGCTGCAGTTGGGCATGTTGGCCGGAGAGTGCTTCTCGGGCCGCGAACTGCAACCTTGCAGGATTCTCCCAGGTTCCCGGCCCAACGAAAGCCCCCAGACCCAAATGGAGAGGGGCTGCTTGGGGCCCCCCTGGGGGCCCTTCAGACCAGCTAGGTCTTTGGGTCCTGGCTCCTTCGCTTTGGGAGCTGTTGCTGGATATTGGGCATGTTGGCCGGAGAGTGCTTCTCGGGCTGCGAACTGCAACCTTGCTGGTATCTCCCAGGTTCTCAGCCTAAAGAAAGCCCCCAGACCCAAATGGAGAGGTGCTGCTTGGGGGCCCCCTGGGGGCCCTTCAGGCCAGCTAGGTCTTTGGGTCCTGGCTCCTTCGCTTTGGGAGCTGTTGCTGCAGTTGGGCATGTTGGCCGGAGAGTGCTTCTCCGGCCGCGAACTGTAACCTTGCAGGAATCTCCCAGGTTCCCGGCCCAACGAAAGCCCCCAGACCCAAATGGAGAGGGGCTGCTTGGGGGCCCCCTGGGGGCCCTTCAGGCCAGCTAGGTCTTTGGGTCCTGGCTCCTTCGCTTTGGGAGCTGTTGCTGCAGTTGAGCATGTTGGCCGGAGAGTGCTTCTCGGGCCGCGAACTGCAACCTTGCAGGTACATCTCAGGTATCCATGCCCAACTAAAGCCCCCAGACCCAAATGGAGAGGGGCTGCTTGGGGGCCCCCTGGGGGCCCTTCAGGCCAGCTAGGTCTTTGGGTCCTGGCTCCTTCGGTTTGGGAGCTGTTGCTGCAGTTGGGCATGTTGGCCGGAGAGTGCTTCTCGGGCCGCGAACTGCAACCTTGCAGGATTCTCCCAGGTTCCCGGCCCAACGAAAGCCCCCAGACCCAAATTGAGAGGAGATCCTTGGGGACCCCATGGGGGCCCTTCAGGCCAGCTAGGTCTTTGGGTCCTGGCTCCTTCGGTTTGGGAGCTGTTGCTGCAGTTGGGCATGTTGGCCGGAGAGTGCTTCTCCGGCCGCGAACTGCAACCTTGCAGGAATCTCCCAGGTTCCCGGCCCAACGAAAGCCCCCAGACCCAAATTGAGAGGGGCTGCTTGGGGGCCCCCTGGGGGCCCTTCAGGCCAGCTAGGTCTTTGGGTCCTGGCTCCTTCGCTTTGGGAGCTGTTGCTGGATATTGGACATGTTGGCCGGAGAGTGCTTCTCTGGCCGCGAACTGCAACCTTGCTGGTATCTCCCAGGTTCCCGGCCCAACGAAAGCCCCCAGACCCAAATTGAGAGGGGCTGCTTGGGGGCCCCCTGGGGGCCCTTCAGGCCAGCTAGGTCTTTGGGTCCTGGCTCCTTCGCTTTGGGAGCTGTTGCTGCAGTTGAGCATGTTGGCCGGAGAGTGCTTCTCGGGCCGCGAACTGCAACCTTGCATGAATCTCCCAGGTTCCCGGCCCAACGAAAGCCCCCAGACCCAAATGGAGAGGGGCTGCTTGGGGACCCCCTGGGGGCACTTCAGGCCAGCTAGGTCTTTGGGTCCTGGCTCCTTCGGTTTGGGAGCTGTTGCTGCAGTTGGGCATGTTGGCCGGAGAGTGCTTCTCGGGCCGCGAACTGCAACCTTGCAGGATTCTCCCAGGTTCCCGGCCCAACGAAAGCCCCCAGACCCAAATGGAGAGGGGCTGCTTGGGGCCCCCCTGGGGGCCCTTCAGACCAGCTAGGTCTTTGGGTCCTGGCTCCTTCGCTTTGGGAGCTGTTGCTGGATATTGGGCATGTTGGCCGGAGAGTGCTTCTCGGGCTGCGAACTGCAACCTTGCTGGTATCTCCCAGGTTCTCAGCCTAAAGAAAGCCCCCAGACCCAAATGGAGAGGTGCTGCTTGGGGGCCCCCTGGGGGCCCTTCAGGCCAGCTAGGTCTTTGGGTCCTGGCTCCTTCGCTTTGGGAGCTGTTGCTGCAGTTGGGCATGTTGGCCGGAGAGTGCTTCTCCGGCCGCGAACTGTAACCTTGCAGGAATCTCCCAGGTTCCCGGCCCAACGAAAGCCCCCAGACCCAAATGGAGAGGGGCTGCTTGGGGGCCCCCTGGGGGCCCTTCAGGCCAGCTAGGTCTTTGGGTCCTGGCTCCTTCGCTTTGGGAGCTGTTGCTGCAGTTGAGCATGTTGGCCGGAGAGTGCTTCTCGGGCCGCGAACTGCAACCTTGCAGGTACATCTCAGGTATCCATGCCCAACTAAAGCCCCCAGACCCAAATGGAGAGGGGCTGCTTGGGGGCCCCCTGGGGGCCCTTCAGGCCAGCTAGGTCTTTGGGTCCTGGCTCCTTCGGTTTGGGAGCTGTTGCTGCAGTTGGGCATGTTGGCCGGAGAGTGCTTCTCGGGCCGCGAACTGCAACCTTGCAGGATTCTCCCAGGTTCCCGGCCCAACGAAAGCCCCCAGACCCAAATTGAGAGGAGATCCTTGGGGACCCCATGGGGGCCCTTCAGGCCAGCTAGGTCTTTGGGTCCTGGCTCCTTCGGTTTGGGAGCTGTTGCTGCAGTTGGGCATGTTGGCCGGAGAGTGCTTCTCCGGCCGCGAACTGCAACCTTGCAGGAATCTCCCAGGTTCCCGGCCCAACGAAAGCCCCCAGACCCAAATTGAGAGGGGCTGCTTGGGGGCCCCCTGGGGGCCCTTCAGGCCAGCTAGGTCTTTGGGTCCTGGCTCCTTCGCTTTGGGAGCTGTTGCTGCAGTTGGGCATGTTGGCCGGAGAGTGCTTCTCGGGCCGCGAACTGCAACCTTGCAGGATTCTCCCAGGTTCCCGGCCCAACGAAAGCCCCCAGACCCAAATTGTGAGGGGCTGCTTGGGGGCCCCCTGGGGGCACTTCAGGCCAGCTTGGTCTTTGGGTCCTGGCTCCTTCGGTTTGGGAGCTGTTGCTGCAGTTGGGCATGTTGGCCGGAGAGTGCTTCTCGGGCCGCGAACTGCAACCTTGCAGGATTCTCCCAGGTTCCCGGCCCAACGAAAGCCCCCAGACCCAAATGGAGAGGGGCTGCTTGGTGGCATTCTGGGGGCCCTTCAGGCCAGCTAGGTCTTTGGGTCCTGGCTCCTTCGGTTTGGGAGCTGTTGCTGCAGTTGGGCATGTTGGCCGGAGAGTGCTTCTCGGGCCGCGAACTGCAACCTTGCAGGTACCTCCCAGGTTCCCGGCCCAACGAAAGCCCCCAGACCCAAATTGAGAGGGGCTGCTTGGGGCCCCCCTGGGGGCCCTTCAGGCCAGCTAGGTCTTTGGGTCCTGGCTCCTTCGGTTTGGGAGCTGTTGCTGCAGTTGGGCATGTTGGCCGGAGAGTGCTTCTCGGGCCGCGAACTGCAACCTTGCATGAATCTCCCAAGTTCCCGGCCCAACGAAAGCCCCCAGACCCAAATTGAGAGGGGCTGCTTGGGGGCCCCCTGGGGGCCCTTCAGGCCAGCTAGGTCTTTGGGTCCTGGCTCCTTCGCTTTGGGAGCTGTTGCTGCAGTTGGGCATGTTGGCCGGAGAGTGCTTCTCGGGCCGCGAACTGCAACCTTGCAGGAATCTCCCAGGTTCCCGGCCCAACGAAAGCCCCCAGACCCAAATGGAGAGGGGCTGCTTGGGGGCCCCCTGGGGGCCCTTCAGGCCACCTAGCTCTTTGGGTCTTGGCTCCTTCGGTTTGGGAGCTGTTGCTGCAGTTGGGCATGTTGGCCGGAGAGTGCTTCTCGGGCCGCGAACTGCAACCTTGCATGAATCTCCCAGGTTCCCGGCCCAACGAAAGCCCCCAGACCCAAATGGAGAGGGGCTGCTTGGGGACCCCCTGGGGGCCCTTCAGGCCACCTAGCTCTTTGGGTCTTGGCTCCTTCGGTTTGGGAGCTGTTGCTGCAGTTGGGCATGTTGGCCGGAGAGTGCTTCTCGGGCCGCGAACTGCAACCTTGCAGGTACCTCTCAGGTATCCATGCCCAACGAAAGCCCCCAGACCCAAATGGAGATGGGCTGCTTGGGGGCCCCCTGGGGGCCCTTCAGGCCAGCTAGGTCTTTGGGTCCTGGCTCCTTCGGTTTGGGAGCTGTTGCTGCAGTTGGGCATGTTGGCCGGAGAGTGCTTCTCGGGCCACGAACTGCAACCTTGCAGGTACCTCTCAGGTTCCCGGCCCAACGAAAACCCCCAGACCCAAATGGAGAGGGGCTGCTTGGGAGCCCCCTGGGGGCCCTTCAGGCCAGCTAGGTCTTTGGGTCCTGGCTCCTTCGGTTTGGGAGCTGTTGCTGCAGTTGGGCATGTTGGCCGGAGAGTGCTTCTCGGGCCGCGAACTGCAACCTTGCATGAATCTCCCAGGTTCCCCGCCCAACGAAAGCCCCCAGACCCAAATGGAGAGGGGCTGCTTGGGGGCCCCCTGGGGGCCCTTCAGGCCAGCTAGGTCTTTGGGTCCTGGCTCCTTCGCTTTGGGAGCTGTTGCTGCAGTTGGGCATGTTGGCCGGAGAGTGCTTCTCGGGCCGCGAACTGCAACCTTGCAGGATTCTCCCAGGTTCCCGGCCCAACGAAAACCCCCAGACCCAAATGGAGAGGGGCTGCTTGGGGGCCCCCTGGGGGCCCTTCAGGCCAGCTAGGTCTTTGGGTCCTGGCTCCTTCGCTTTGGGAGCTGTTGCTGCAGTTGAGCATGTTGGCCAGAGAGTGCTTCTCGGGCCGCGAACTTTAACTTCCAGGTACCTCTCAGGTATACATGCCCAACGAAAGCCCCCAGACCCAAATGGAGAGGGGCTGCTTGGGGGCCCCCTGGGGGCCCTTCAGGCCAGCTAGGTCTTTGGGTCCTGGCTCCTTCGCTTTGGGAGCTGTTGCTGCAGTTGGGCATGTTGGCCGGAGAGTGCTTCTCGGGCCGCGAACTGCAACCTTGCAGGATTCTCCCAGGTTCCCCGCCCAACGAAAGCCCCCAGACCCAAATGGAGAGGGGCTGCTTGGGGCCCCCCCGGGGCCCTTCAGACCAGCTAGGTCTTTGGGTCCTGGCTCCTTCGCTTTGGGAGCTGTTGCTGGATATTGGGCATGTTGGCCGGAGAGTGCTTCTCGGGCTGCGAACTGCAACCTTGCTGGTATCTCCCCGGTTCTCAGCCTAAAGAAAGCCCCCAGACCCAAATGGAGAGGGTCTGCTTGGGGGCCCCCTGGGGGCCCTTCAGGCCAGCTAGGTCTTTGGGTCCTGGCTCCTTCGCTTTGGGAGCTGTTGCTGCAGTTGGGCATGTTGGCCGGAGAGTGCTTCTCCGGCCGCGAACTGTAACCTTGCAGGAATCTCCCAGGTTCCCGGCCCAACGAAAGCCCCCAGACCCAAATTGAGAGGGGCTGCTTGGGGGCCCCCTGGGGGCCCTTCAGGCCACCTAGCTCTTTGGGTCCTGGCTCCTTCGGTTTGGGAGCTGTTGCTGCAGTTGGGCATGTTGGCCGGAGAGTGCTTCTCTGGCCGCGAACTGCAACCTTGCAGGATTCTCCCAGGTTCCCGGCCCAACGAAAGCCCCCAGACCCAAATTGAGAGGGGCTGCTTGGGGCCCCCCTGGGGGCCCTTCAGGCCAGCTAGGTCTTTGGGTCCTGGCTCCTTCGGTTTGGGAGCTGTTGCTGCAGTTGTGCATGTTGGCCGGAGAGTGCTTCTCGGGCCGCCAACTGCAACCTTGCAGGTACCTCCCAGGTTCCCGGCCCAACGAAAACCCCCAGACCCAAATGGAGAGGGGCTGCTTGGGGGCCCCCTGGGGGCCCTTCAGGCCAGCTAGGTCTTTGGGTCCTGGCTCCTTCGGTTTGGGAGCTGTTGCTGCAGTTGGGCATGTTGGCCGGAGAGTGCTTCTCGGGCCGCGAACTGCAACCTTGCAGGAATCTCCCAGGTTCCCGGCCCAACGAAAGCCCACAGACCCAAATGGAGAGGGGCTGCTTGGGGGACCCCTGGGGGCCCTTCAGGCCAGCTAGGTCTTTGGGTCCTGGCTCCTTCGCTTTCGGAGCTGTTGCTGCAGTTGGGCATGTTGGCCGGAGAGTGCTTCTCGGGCCGCGAACTGCAACCTTGCATGAATCTCCCAGGTTCCCCGCCCAACGAAAGCCCCCAGACCCAAATGGAGAGGGGCTGCTTGGGGGCCCCCTGGGGGCCCTTCAGGCCAGCTAGGTCTTTGGGTCCTGGCTCCTTCGGTTTGGGAGCTGTTGCTGCAGTTGGGCATGTTGGCCGGAGAGTGCTTCTCGGGCCGCGAACTGCAACCTTGCAGGATTCTCCCAGGTTCCGGGCCCAACGAAAGCCCCCAGACCCAAATTGAGAGGGGCTGCTTGGGGCCCCCCTGGGGGCCCTTCAGGCCAGCTAGGTCTTTGGGTCCTGGCTCCTTCGGTTTGGGAGCTGTTGCTGCAGTTGGGCATGTTGGCCGGAGAGTGCTTCTCGGGCCGCGAACTGCAACCTTGCAGGAATCTCCCAAGTTCCGGCCAAACGAAAGCCCCCAGACCCAAATGGAGAGGGGCTGCTTGGGGGCCCCCTGGGGGCCCTTCAGGCCAGCTAGGTCTTTGGGTCCTGGCTGCTTCGCTTTGGGAGCTGTTGCTGCAGTTGGGCATGTTGGCCGGAGAGTGCTTCTCCGGCCGCGAACTGTAACCTTGCAGGAATCTCCCAGGTTCCCGGCCCAACGAAAGCCCCCAGACCCAAATTGAGAGGGGCTGCTTGGGGGCCCCCTGGGGGCCCTTCAGGCCACCTAGCTCTTTGGGTCCTGGCTCCTTCGCTTTGGGAGCTGTTGCTGCAGTTGAGCATGTTGGCCGGAGAGTGCTTCTCGGGCCGCGAACTGTAATCTTGCAGGTACATCTCAGGTATCCATGCCCAACGAAAGCCCCCAGACCCAAATGGAGAGGGGCTGCTTGGGGGCCCCCTGGGGGCCCTTCAGGCCAGCTAGGTCTTTGGGTCCTGGCTCCTTCGCTTTGGGAGCTGTTGCTGGATATTGGGCATGTTGGCCGGAGAGTGCTTCTCGGGCCGCGAACTGCAACCTTGCAGGAATCTCCCAGGATCCCGGCCCAACTAAAGCCCCCAGACCCAAATGGAGAGGAGCTCCTTGGGGGCCCCATGGGGGCCCTTCAGGCCAGCTAAGTCTTTGGGTCCTGGCTCCTTCGGTTTGGGAGCTGTTGCTGCAGTTGGGCATGTTGGCCGGAGAGTGCTTCTCGGGCCGCGAACTGCAACCTTGCAGGAATCTCCCAGGTTCCATGCCCAACGAAAGCCCCCAGACCCAAATGGAGAGGGGCTGCTTGGGGGCCCCCTGGGGGCCCTTCAGGCCAGCTAGGTCTTTGGGTCCTGGCTCCTTCGGTTTGGGAGCTGTTGCTGCAGTTGGGCATGTTGGCCGGAGAGTGCTTCTCGGGCCGCGAACTGCAACCTTGCAGGAATCTCCCAGGTTCCCGGCCCAACAGAAGCCCCCAGACCCAAATGGAGAGGGGCTGCTTGGGGGCCCCCTGGGGGCCCTTCAGGCCAGCTAGGTCTTTGGGTCCTGGCTCCTTCGCTTTGGGAGCTGTTGCTGCAGTTGGGCATGTTGGCCGGAGAGTGCTTCTCGGGCCGCGAACTGCAACCTTGCAGGTACCTCCCAGGTTCCCGGCCCAACTAAAGCCCCCAGACCCAAATGGAGAGGAGATCCTTGGGGGCCCCCTGGGGGCCCTTCAGGCCAGCTAGGTCTTTGGGTCCTGGCTGCTTCGCTTTGGGAGCTGTTGCTGCAGTTGGGCATGTTGGCCGGAGAGTGCTTCTCGGGCCGCGAACTGCAACCTTGCAGGAATCTCCCAGGTTCCCGGCCCAACAGAAGCCCCCAGACCCAAATGGAGAGGGGCTGCTTGGGGAACCCCTGGGGGCACTTCAGGCCAGCTAGGTCTTTGGGTCCTGGCTCCTTCGGTTTGGGAGCTGTTGCTGCAGTTGGGCATGTTGGCCGGAGAGTGCTTCTCGGGCCGCGAACTGCAACCTTGCAGGATTCTCCCAGGTTCCCGGCCCAACTAAAGCCCCCAGACCCAAATGGAGAGGAGCTCCTTGGGGGCCCCATGGGGGCCCTTCAGGCCAGCTAGGTCTTTGGGTCCTGGCTCCTTCGCTTTGGGAGCTGTTGCTGCAGTTGGGCATGTTGGCCGGAGAGTGCTTCTCGGGCCGCGAACTGCAACCTTGCAGGAATCTCCCAGGTTCCCGGCCCAACGAAAGCCCCCAGACCCAAATTGAGAGGGGCTGCTTGGGGGCCCCCTGGGGGCCCTTCAGGCCAGCTAGGTCTTTGGGTCCTGGCTCCTTCGCTTTGGGAGCTGTTGCTGCAGTTGGGCATGTTGGCCGGAGAGTGCTTCTCCGGCCGCGAACTGCAACCTTGCAGGATTCTCCCAGGTTCCCGGCCCAACGAAACCCCCAGACCCAAATGGAGAGGGGCTGCTTGGGGGACCCCTGGGGGCCCTTCAGGCCAGCTAGGTCTTTGGGTCCTGGCTCCTTCGCTTTGGGAGCTGTTGCTGCAGTTGAGCATGTTGGCCAGAGAGTGCTTCTCGGGCCGCGAACTGTAACTTCCAGGTACCTCTCAGGTATACATGCCCAACGAAAGCCCCCAGACCCAAATGGAGAGGGGCTGCTTGGTGGCCATCTGGGGGCCCTTCAGGCCAGCTAGGTCTTTGGGTCCTGGCTCCTTCGCTTTGGGAGCTGTTGCTGCAGTTGGGCATGTTGGCCGGAGATTGCTTCTCCGGCCGCCAACTGCAACCTTGCAGGTACCTCCCAGGTTCCCGGCCCAACGAAAGCCCCCAGACCCAAATGGAGAGGGGCTGCTTGGGGGCCCCCTGGGGGCCCTTCAGGCCAGCTAGGTCTTTGGGTCCTGGCTCCTTCGCTTTGGGAGCTGTTGCTGCAGTTGAGCATGTTGGCCGGAGAGTGCTTCTCAGGGCGCGAACTGCAACCTTGCATGAATCTCCCAGGTTCCCCGACCAACGAAAGCCCCCAGACCCAAATGGAGAGGGGCTGCTTGGGGACCCCCTGGGGGCACTTCAGGCCAGCTAGGTCTTTGGGTCCTGGCTCCTTCGGTTTGGGAGCTGTTGCTGCAGTTGGGCATGTTGGCCGGAGAGTGCTTCTCGGGCCGCGAACTGCAACCTTGCAGGATTCTCCCAGGTTCCCGGCCCAACGAAAGCCCCCAGACCCAAATTGAGAGGGGCTGCTTGGGGCCCCCCTGGGGGCCCTTCAGACCAGCTAGGTCTTTGGGTCCTGGCTCCTTCGCTTTGGGAGCTGTTGCTGGATATTGGGCATGTTGGCCGGAGAGTGCTTCTCGGGCCGCGAACTGCAACCTTGCAGGTACCTCCCAGGTTCCCGGCCCAACGAAAGCCCCCAGACCAAAATGGAGAGGAGCTCCTTGGGGGCCCCATGGGTGCCCTTCAGTCCAGCTAGGTCTTTGGGTCCTGGCTCCTTCGGTTTGGGAGCTGTTGCTGCAGTTGGGCATGTTGGCCGGAGAGTGCTTCTCGGGCCGCGAACTGCAACCTTGCAGGAATCTCCCAGGTTCCCGGCCCAACGAAAGCCCCCAGACCCAAATGGAGAGGGGCTGCTTGGGGCCCCCCTGGGGGCCCTTCAGGCCAGCTAGGTCTTTGGGTCCTGGCTCCTTCGGTTTGGGAGCTGTTGCTGGATATTGGACATGTTGGCCGGAGAGTGCTTCTCGGGCTGCGAACTGCAACCTTGCTGGTATCTCCCAGGTTCCCGGCCCAACGAAAGCCCCCAGACCCAAATTGAGAGGGGCTGCTTGGGGGCCCCCTGGGGGCCCTTCAGGCCACCTAGCTCTTTGGGTCCTGGCTCCTTCGGTTTGGGAGCTGTTGCTGCAGTTGAGCATGTTGGCCGGAGAGTGCTTCTCGGGCCGCGAACTGCAACCTTGCATGAATCTCCCAGGTTCCCCTCCCAACGAAAGCCCCCAGACCCAAATGGAGAGGGGCTGCTTGGGGACCCCCTGGGGGCACTTCAGGCCAGCTAGGTCTTTGGGTCCTGGCTCCTTCGGTTTGGGAGCTGTTGCTGCAGTTGGGCATGTTGGCCGGAGAGTGCTTCTCGGGCCGCGAACTGCAACCTTGCAGGATTCTCCCAGGTTCCCGGCCCAACGAAAGCCCCCAGACCCAAATGGAGAGGGGCTGCTTGGGGCCCCCCTGGGGGCCCTTCAGACCAGCTAGGTCTTTGGGTCCTGGCTCCTTCGCTTTGGGAGCTGTTGCTGGATATTGGGCATGTTGGCCGGAGAGTGCTTCTCGGGCTGCGAACTGCAACCTTGCTGGTATCTCCCAGGTTCTCAGCCTAAAGAAAGCCCCCAGACCCAAATGGAGAGGTGCTGCTTGGGGGCCCCCTGGGGGCCCTTCAGGCCAGCTAGGTCTTTGGGTCCTGGCTCCTTCGCTTTGGGAGCTGTTGCTGCAGTTGGGCATGTTGGCCGGAGAGTGCTTCTCCGGCCGCGAACTGTAACCTTGCAGGAATCTCCCAGGTTCCCCGCCCAACGAAAGCCCCCAGACCCAAATTGAGAGGGGCTGCTTGGGGGCCCCCTGGGGGCCCTTCAGGCCAGCTAGGTCTTTGGGTCCTGGCTCCTTCGGTTTGGGAGCTGTTGCTGCAGTTGGGCATGTTGGCCGGAGAGTGCTTCTCGGGCCGCGAACTGTAATCTTGCAGGTACATCTCAGGTATCCATGCCCAACGAAAGCCCCCAGACCCAAATGGAGAGGGGCTGCTTGGGGGCCCCCTGGGGGCCCTTCAGGCCAGCTAGGTCTTTGGGTCCTGGCTCCTTCGCTTTGGGAGCTGTTGCTGGATATTGGGCATGTTGGCCGGAGAGTGCTTCTCGGGCCGCGAACTGCAACATTGCAGGAATCTCCCAGGATCCCGGCCCAACTAAAGCCCCAGACCCAAATGGAGAGGAGATCCTTTGGGGCCCCCTGGGGGCCCTTCAGGCCAGCTAGGTCTTTGGGTCCTGGCTCCTTCGGTTTGGGAGCTGTTGCTGCAGTTGGGCATGTTGGCCGGAGAGTGCTTCTCGGGCCGCGAACTGCAACCTTGCTGGTATCTCCCAGGTTCTCAGCCTAAAGAAAGCCCCCAGACCCAAATGGAGAGGGTCTGCTTGGGGGCCCCCTGGGGGCCCTTCAGGCCAGCTAGGTCTTTGGGTCCTGGCTCCTTCGCTTTGGGAGCTGTTGCTGCAGTTGGGCATGTTGGCCGGAGAGTGCTTCTCCGGCCGCGAACTGTAACCTTGCAGGAATCTCCCAGGTTCCCGGCCCAACGAAAGCCCCCAGACCCAAATTGAGAGGGGCTGCTTGGGGGCCCCCTGGGGGCCCTTCAGGCCACCTAGCTCTTTGGGTCCTGGCTCCTTCGGTTTGGGAGCTGTTGCTGCAGTTGGGCATGTTGGCCGGAGAGTGCTTCTCTGGCCGCGAACTGCAACCTTGCAGGATTCTCCCAGGTTCCCGGCCCAACGAAAGCCCCCAGACCCAAATTGAGAGGGGCTGCTTGGGGGCCCCCTGGGGGCCCTTCAGGCCAGCTAGGTCTTTGGGTCCTGGCTCCTTCGGTTTGGGAGCTGTTGCTGCAGTTGTGCATGTTGGCCGGAGAGTGCTTCTCGGGCCGCCAACTGCAACCTTGCAGGTACCTCCCAGGTTCCCGGCCCAACGAAAACCCCCAGACCCAAATGGAGAGGGGCTGCTTGGGGGCCCCCTGGGGGCCCTTCAGGCCAGCTAGGTCTTTGGGTCCTGGCTCCTTCGGTTTGGGAGCTGTTGCTGCAGTTGGGCATGTTGGCCGGAGAGTGCTTCTCCGGCCGCGAACTGCAACCTTGCAGGAATCTCCCAGGTTCCCGGCCCAACGAAAGCCCACAGACCCAAATGGAGAGGGGCTGCTTGGGGGCCCCCTGGGGGCCCTTCAGGCCAGCTAGGTCTTTGGGTCCTGGCTCCTTCGCTTTGGGAGCTGTTGCTGCAGTTGGGCATGTTGGCCGGAGAGTGCTTCTCGGGCCGCGAACTGCAACCTTGCATGATTCTCCCAGGTTCCGGGCCCAACGAAAGCCCCCAGACCCAAATTGAGAGGGGCTGCTTGGGGCCCCCCTGGGGGCCCTTCAGGCCAGCTAGGTCTTTGGGTCCTGGCTCCTTCGGTTTGGGAGCTGTTGCTGCAGTTGGGCATGTTGGCCGGAGAGTGCTTCTCGGGCCGCGAACTGCAACCTTGCAGGAATCTCCCAAGTTCCGGCCAAACGAAAGCCCCCAGACCCAAATGGAGAGGGGCTGCTTGGGGGCCCCCTGGGGGCCCTTCAGGCCAGCTAGGTCTTTGGGTCCTGGCTGCTTCGCTTTGGGAGCTGTTGCTGCAGTTGGGCATGTTGGCCGGAGAGTGCTTCTCCGGCCGCGAACTGTAACCTTGCAGGAATCTCCCAGGTTCCCGGCCCAACGAAAGCCCCCAGACCCAAATTGAGAGGGGCTGCTTGGGGGCCCCCTGGGGGCCCTTCAGGCCACCTAGCTCTTTGGGTCCTGGCTCCTTCGCTTTGGGAGCTGTTGCTGCAGTTGAGCATGTTGGCCGGAGAGTGCTTCTCGGGCCGCGAACTGTAATCTTGCAGGTACATCTCAGGTATCCATGCCCAACGAAAGCCCCCAGACCCAAATGGAGAGGGGCTGCTTGGGGGCCCCCTGGGGGCCCTTCAGGCCAGCTAGGTCTTTGGGTCCTGGCTCCTTCGCTTTGGGAGCTGTTGCTGGATATTGGGCATGTTGGCCGGAGAGTGCTTCTCGGGCCGCGAACTGCAACCTTGCAGGAATCTCCCAGGATCCCGGCCCAACGAAAGCCCCCAGACCCAAATTGAGAGGGGCTGCTTGGGGCCCCCCTGGGGGCCCTTCAGGCCAGCTAGGTCTTTGGGTCCTGGCTCCTTCGGTTTGGGAGCTGTTGCTGCAGTTGGGCATGTTGGCCGGAGAGTGCTTCTCGGGCCGCGAACTGCAACCTTGCAGGAATCTCCCAAGTTCCGGCCAAACGAAAGCCCCCAGACCCAAATGGAGAGGGGCTGCTTGGGGGCCCCCTGGGGGCCCTTCAGGCCAGCTAGGTCTTTGGGTCCTGGCTGCTTCGCTTTGGGAGCTGTTGCTGCAGTTGGGCATGTTGGCCGGAGAGTGCTTCTCCGGCCGCGAACTGTAACCTTGCAGGAATCTCCCAGGTTCCCGGCCCAACGAAAGCCCCCAGACCCAAATTGAGAGGGGCTGCTTGGGGGCCCCCTGGGGGCCCTTCAGGCCACCTAGCTCTTTGGGTCCTGGCTCCTTCGCTTTGGGAGCTGTTGCTGCAGTTGAGCATGTTGGCCGGAGAGTGCTTCTCGGGCCGCGAACTGTAATCTTGCAGGTACATCTCAGGTATCCATGCCCAACGAAAGCCCCCAGACCCAAATGGAGAGGGGCTGCTTGGGGGCCCCCTGGGGGCCCTTCAGGCCAGCTAGGTCTTTGGGTCCTGGCTCCTTCGCTTTGGGAGCTGTTGCTGGATATTGGGCATGTTGGCCGGAGAGTGCTTCTCGGGCCGCGAACTGCAACCTTGCAGGAATCTCCCAGGATCCCGGCCCAACTAAAGCCCCCAGACCCAAATGGAGAGGAGCTCCTTGGGGGCCCCATGGGGGCCCTTCAGGCCAGCTAAGTCTTTGGGTCCTGGCTCCTTCGGTTTGGGAGCTGTTGCTGCAGTTGGGCATGTTGGCCGGAGAGTGCTTCTCGGGCCGCGAACTGCAACCTTGCAGGAATCTCCCAGGTTCCATGCCCAACGAAAGCCCCCAGACCCAAATTGAGAGGGGCTGCTTGGGGGCCCCCTGGGGGCCCTTCAGGCCAGCTAGGTCTTTGGGTCCTGGCTCCTTCGCTTTGGGAGCTGTTGCTGCAGTTGGGCATGTTGGCCGGAGAGTGCTTCTCGGGCCGCGAACTGCAACCTTGCAGGAATCTCCCAGGTTCCCGGCCCAACAGAAGCCCCCAGACCCAAATGGAGAGGGGCTGCTTGGGGAACCCCTGGGGGCACTTCAGGCCAGCTAGGTCTTTGGGTCCTGGCTCCTTCGGTTTGGGAGCTGTTGCTGCAGTTGGGCATGTTGGCCGGAGAGTGCTTCTCGGGCCGCGAACTGCAACCTTGCAGGTACCTCCCAGGTTCCCGGCCCAACTAAAGCCCCCAGACCCAAATGGAGAGGAGCTCCTTGGGGGCCCCATGGGGGCCCTTCAGGCCAGCTAGGTCTTTGGGTCCTGGCTCCTTCGCTTTGGGAGCTGTTGCTGCAGTTGGGCATGTTGGCCGGAGAGTGCTTCTCGGGCCGCCAACTGCAACCTTGCAGGAATCTCCCAGGTTCCCGGCCCAACGAAAGCCCCCAGACCCAAATTGAGAGGGGCTGCTTGGGGGCCCCCTGGGGGCCCTTCAGGCCAGCTAGGTCTTTGGGTCCTGGCTCCTTCGCTTTGGGAGCTGTTGCTGCAGTTGGGCATGTTGGCCGGAGAGTGCTTCTCCGGCCGCGAACTGCAACCTTGCAGGATTCTCCCAGGTTCCCGGCCAAACGAAAACCCCCAGACCCAAATGGAGAGGGGCTGCTTGGGGGACCCCTGGGGGCCCTTCAGGCCAGCTAGGTCTTTGGTTCCTGGCTCCTTCGCTTTGGGAGCTGTTGCTGCAGTTGGGCATGTTGGCCAGAGAGTGCTTCTCGGGCCGCGAACTGTAACTTCCAGGTACCACTCAGGTATACATGCCCAACGAAAGCCCCCAGACCCAAATGGAGAGGGGCTGCTTGGTGGCCTTCTGGGGGCCCTTCAGGCCAGCTAGGTCTTTGGGTCCTGGCTCCTTCGCTTTGGGAGCTGTTGCTGCAGTTGGGCATGTTGGCCGGAGATTGCTTCTCCGGCCGCCAACTGCAACCTTGCAGGTACCTCCCAGGTTCCCGGCCCAACGAAAGCCCCCAGACCCAAATTGAGAGGGGCTACTTGGGGGCCCCCTGGGGGCCCTTCAGGCCAGCTAGGTCTTTGGGTCCTGGCTCCTTCGCTTTGGGAGCTGTTGCTGCAGTTGAGCATGTTGGCCGGAGAGTGCTTCTCAGGCCGCGAACTGCAACCTTGCATGAATCTCCCAGGTTCCCCGCCCAACGAAAGCCCCCAGACCCAAATGGAGAGGGGCTGCTTGGGGACCCCCTGGGGGCACTTCAGGCCAGCTAGGTCTTTGGGTCCTGGCTCCTTCGCTTTGGGAGCTGTTGCTGCAGTTGGGCATGTTGGCCGGAGAGTGCTTCTCGGGCCGCGAACTGCAACCTTGCAGGATTCTCCCAGGTTCCCGGCCCAACGAAAGCCCCCAGACCCAAATTGAGAGGGGCTGCTTGGGGCCCCCCTGGGGGCCCTTCAGACCAGCTAGGTCTTTGGGTCCTGGCTCCTTCGCTTTGGGAGCTGTTGCTGGATATTGGGCATGTTGGCCGGAGAGTGCTTCTCGGGCCGCGAACTGCAACCTTGCAGGTACCTCCCAGGTTCCCGGCCCAACTAAAGCCCCCAGACCAAAATGGAGAGGAGCTCCTTGGGGGCCCCATGGGGGCCCTTCAGGCCAGCTAGGTCTTTGGGTCCTGGCTCCTTCGCTTTGGGAGCTGTTGCTGCAGTTGGGCATGTTGGCCGGAGAGTGCTTCTCGGGCCGCGAACTGCAACCTTGCAGGAATCTCCCAGGTTCCCGGCCCAACGAAAGCCCCCAGACCCAAATGGAGAGGGGCTGCTTGGGGGCCCCCTGGGGGCCCTTCAGGCCAGCTAGGTCTTTGGGTCCTGGCTCCTTCGCTTTGGGAGCTGTTGCTGCAGTTGAGCATGTTGGCCGGAGAGTGCTTCTCGGGCCGCGAACTGCAACCTTGCAGGATTCTCCCAGGTTCCCGGCCCAACGAAAACCCCCAGACCCAAATGGAGAGGGGCTGCTTGGGGGACCCCTGGGGGCCCTTCAGGCCAGCTAGGTCTTTGGGTCCTGGCTCCTTCGCTTTGGGAGCTGTTGCTGGATATTGGACATGTTGGCCGGAGAGTGCTTCTCGGGCTGCGAACTGCAACCTTGCTGGTATCTCCCAGGTTCCCGGCCCAACGAAAGCCCCCAGACCCAAATTGAGAGGGGCTGCTTGGGGGCCCCCTGGGGGCCCTTCAGGCCACCTAGCTCTTTGGGTCCTGGCTCCTTCGGTTTGGGAGCTGTTGCTGCAGTTGAGCATGTTGGCCGGAGAGTGCTTCTCGGGCCGCGAACTGCAACCTTGCAGGAATCTCCCAGGTTCCCCTCCCAACGAAAGCCCCCAGACCCAAATGGAGATGGGCTGCTTGGGGACCCCCTGGGGGCACTTCAGGCCAGCTAGGTCTTTGGGTCCTGGCTCCTTCGGTTTGGGAGCTGTTGCTGCAGTTGGGCATGTTGGCCGGAGAGTGCTTCTCGGGCCGCGAACTGCAACCTTGCAGGATTCTCCCAGGTTCCCGGCCCAACGAAAGCCCCCAGACCCAAATGGAGAGGGGCTGCTTGGGGCCCCCCTGGGGGCCCTTCAGACCAGCTAGGTCTTTGGGTCCTGGCTCCTTCGCTTTGGGAGCTGTTGCTGGATATTGGGCATGTTGGCCGGAGAGTGCTTCTCGGGCTGCGAACTGCAACCTTGCTGGTATCTCCCAGGTTCTCAGCCTAAAGAAAGCCCCCAGACCCAAATGGAGAGGTGCTGCTTGGGGGCCCCCTGGGGGCCCTTCAGGCCAGCTAGGTCTTTGGGTCCTGGCTCCTTCGCTTTGGGAGCTGTTGCTGCAGTTGGGCATGTTGGCCGGAGAGTGCTTCTCCGGCCGCGAACTGTAACCTTGCAGGAATCTCCCAGGTTCCCCGCCCAACGAAAGCCCCCAGACCCAAATTGAGAGGGGCTGCTTGGGGGCCCCCTGGGGGCCCTTCAGGCCAGCTAGGTCTTTGGGTCCTGGCTCCTTCGCTTTGGGAGCTGTTGCTGCAGTTGAGCATGTTGGCCGGAGAGTGCTTCTCGGGCCGCGAACTGTAATCTTGCAGGTACCTCTCAGGTATACATGCCCAACGAAAGCCCCCAGACCCAAATGGAGAGGGGCTGCTTGGGGGCCCCCTGGGGGCCCTTCAGGCCAGCTAGGTCTTTGGGTCCTGGCTCCTTCGCTTTGGGAGCTGTTGCTGGATATTGGGCATGTTGGCCGGAGAGTGCTTCTCGGGCCGCGAACTGCAACATTGCAGGAATCTCCCAGGATCCCGGCCCAACTAAAGCCCCCAGACCCAAATGGAGAGGAGATCCTTTGGGGCCCCCTGGGGGCCCTTCAGGCCAGCTAGGTCTTTGGGTCCTGGCTCCTTCGCTTTGGGAGCTGTTGCTGCAGTTGGGCATGTTGGCCGGAGAGTGCTTCTCGGGCCGCGAACTGCAACCTTGCAGGAATCTCCCAGGTTCCATGCCCAACGAAAGCCCCCAGACCCAAATTGAGAGGGGCTGCTTGGGGGCCCCCTGGGGGCCCTTCAGGCCAGCTAGGTCTTTGGGTCCTGGCTCCTTCGGTTTGGGAGCTGTTGCTGCAGTTGGGCATGTTGGCCGGAGAGTGCTTCTCGGGCCGCGAACTGCAACCTTGCAGGATTCTCCCAGGTTCCCGGCCCAACAAAAACCCCCAGACCCAAATTGAGAGGGGCTGCTTGGGAGCCCCCTGGGGGCCCTTCAGGCCAGCTAGGTCTTTGGGTCCTGGCTCCTTCGGTTTGGGAGCTGTTGCTGCAGTTGGGCATGTTGGCCGGAGAGTGCTTCTCGGGCCGCGAACTGCAACCTTGCAGGATTCTCCCAGGTTCCCGGCCCAACGAAAGCCCCCAGACCCAAATGGAGAGGAGATCCTTGGGGACCCCATGGGGGCCCTTCAGGCCAGCTAGGTCTTTGGGTCCTGGCTCCTTCGGTTTGGGAGCTGTTGCTGCAGTTGGGCATGTTGGCCGGAGAGTGCTTCTCGGGCCGCGAACTGCAACCTTGCAGGAATCTCCCAGGTTCCCGGCCCAACGAAAGCCCCCAGACCCAAATTGAGAGGGGCTGCTTGGGGGCCCCCTGGGGGCCCTTCAGGCCAGCTAGGTCTTTGGGTCCTGGCTCCTTCGCTTTGGGAGCTGTTGCTGCAGTTGGGCATGTTGGCCGGAGAGTGCTTCTCGGGCCGCGAACTGCAACCTTGCAGGATTCTCCCAGGTTCCCGGCCCAACGAAAGCCCCCAGACCCAAATTGAGAGGGGCTGCTTGGGGGCCCCCTGGGGGCCCTTCAGGCCAGCTAGGTCTTTGGGTCCTGGCTCCTTCGGTTTGGGAGCTGTTGCTGCAGTTGGGCATGTTGGCCGGAGAGTGCTTCTCGGGCCGCGAACTGCAACCTTGCAGGATTCTCCCAGGTTCCCGGCCCAACGAAAGCCCCCAGACCCAAATGGAGAGGGGCTGCCTGGTGGCATTCTGGGGGCCCTTCAGGCCAGCTAGGTCTTTGGGTCCTGGCTCCTTCGCTTTGGGAGCTGTTGCTGCAGTTGGGCATGTTGGCCGGAGAGTGCTTCTCGGGCCGCGAACTGCAACCTTGCAGGATTCTCCCAGGTTCCCGGCCCAACGAAAGCCCCCAGACCCAAATTGAGAGGTGCTGCTTGGGGGCCCCCTGGGGGCCCCTTCAGGCCAGCTAGGTCTTTGGGTCCTGGCTCCTTCGGTTTGGGAGCTGTTGCTGCAGTTGGGCATGTTGGCCGGAGAGTGCTTCTCTGGCCTCGAACTGCAACCTTGCAGGATTCTCCCAGGTTCCCGGCCCAACGAAAGCCCCCAGACCCAAATTGAGAGGGGCTGCTTGGGGCCCCCCTGGGGGCCCTTCAGGCCAGCTAGGTCTTTGGGTCCTGGCTCCTTCGGTTTGGGAGCTGTTGCTGCAGTTGTGCATGTTGGCCGGAGAGTGCTTCTCGGGCCGCCAACTGCAACCTTGCAGGTACCTCCCAGGTTCCCGGCCCAACGAAAACCCCCAGACCCAAATGGAGAGGGGCTGCTTGGGGGCCCCCTGGGGGCCCTTCAGGCCAGCTAGGTCTTTGGGTCCTGGCTCCTTCGGTTTGGGAGCTGTTGCTGCAGTTGGGCATGTTGGCCGGAGAGTGCTTCTCCGGCCGTGAACTGCAACCTTGCAGGAATCTCCCAGGTTCCCGGCCCAACGAAAGCCCCCAGACCCAAATTGAGAGGGGCTGCTTGGGGGCCCCCTAGGGGCCCTTCAGGCCAGCTAGGTCTTTGGGTCCTGGCTCCTTCGCTTTGGGAGCTGTTGCTGCAGTTGGGCATGTTGGCCGGAGAGTGCTTCTCGGGCCGCGAACTGCAACCTTGCAGGAATCTCCCAGGTTCCCGGCCCAACGAAAGCCCCCAGACCCAAATGGAGAGGGGCTGCTTGGGGGCCCCCTGGGGGCCCTTCAGGCCACCTAGCTCTTTGGGTCTTGGCTCCTTCGGTTTGGGAGCTGTTGCTGCAGTTGGGCATGTTGGCCGGAGAGTGCTTCTCGGGCCGCGAACTGCAACCTTGCAGGTACCTCTCAGGTATCCATGCCCAACGAAAGCCCCCAGACCCAAATGGAGATGGGCTGCTTGGGGGCCCCCTGGGGGCCCTTCAGGCCAGCTAGGTCTTTGTGTCCTGGCTCCTTCGGTTTGGGAGCTGTTGCTGCAGTTGGGCATGTTGGCCGGAGAGTGCTTCTCGGGCCACGAACTGCAACCTTGCAGGTACCTCTCAGGTTCCCGGCCCAACGAAAACCCCCAGACCCAAATGGAGAGGGGCTGCTTGGGAGCCCCCTGGGGGCCCTTCATGCCAGCTAGGTCTTTGGGTCCTGGCTCCTTCGCTTTGGGAGCTGTTGCTGCAGTTGGGCATGTTGGCCGGAGAGTGCTTCTCGGGCCGCGAACTGCAACCTTGCATGAATCTTCCAGGTTCCCCGCCCAACGAAAGCCCCCAGACCCAAATGGAGAGGGGCTGCTTGGGGGCCCCCTGGGGGCCCTTCAGGCCAGCTAGGTCTTTGGGTCCTGGCTCCTTCGCTTTGGGAGCTGTTGCTGCAGTTGGGCATGTTGGCCGGAGAGTGCTTCTCGGGCCGCGAACTGCAACCTTGCAGGATTCTCCCAGGTTCCCGGCCCAACGAAAACCCCCAGACCCAAATGGAGAGTGGCTGCTTGGGGGCCCCCTGGGGGCCCTTCAGGCCAGCTAGGTCTTTGGGTCCTGGCTCCTTCGCTTTGGGAGCTGTTGCTGCAGTTGAGCATGTTGGCCAGAGAGTGCTTCTCGGGCCGCGAACTGTAACTTCCAGGTACCTCTCAGGTATACATGCCCAACGAAAGCCCCCAGACCCAAATGGAGAGGGGCTGCTTGGGGGCCCCCTGGGGGCCCTTCAGGCCAGCTAGGTCTTTGGGTCCTGGCTCCTTCGCTTTGGGAGCTGTTGCTGCAGTTGGGCATGTTGGCCGGAGAGTGCTTCTCTGGCCTCGAACTGCAACCTTGCAGGATTCTCCCAGGTTCCCGGCCCAACGAAAGCCCCCAGACCCAAATTGAGAGGGGCTGCTTGGGGCCCCCCTGGGGGCCCTTCAGGCCAGCTAGGTCTTTGGGTCCTGGCTCCTTCGCTTTGGGAGCTGTTGCTGCAGTTGGGCATGTTGGCCGGAGAGTGCTTCTCGGGCCGCCAACTGCAACCTTGCATGTACCTCCCAGGTTCCCGGCCCAACGAAAACCCCCAGACCCAAATGGAGAGGGGCTGCTTGGGGGCCCCCTGGGGGCCCTTCAGGCCAGCTAGGTCTTTGGGTCCTGGCTCCTTCGGTTTGGGAGCTGTTGCTGCAGTTGGGCATGTTGGCCGGAGAGTGCTTCTCCGGCCGTGAACTGCAACCTTGCAGGAATCTCCCAGGTTCCCGGCCCAACGAAAGCCCACAGACCCAAATTGAGAGGGGCTGCTTGGGGGCCCCCTAGGGGCCCTTCAGGCCAGCTAGGTCTTTGGGTCCTGGCTCCTTCGCTTTGGGAGCTGTTGCTGCAGTTGAGCATGTTGGCCGGAGAGTGCTTCTCGGGCCGCGAACTGCAACCTTGCATGAATCTCCCAGGTTCCCCGCCCAACGAAAGCCCCCAGACCCAAATGGAGAGGGGCTGCTTGGGGACCCCCTGGGGGCACTTCAGGCCAGCTAGATCTTTGGGTCCTGGCTCCTTCGGTTTGGGAGCTGTTGCTGCAGTTGGGCATGTTGGCCGGAGAGTGCTTCTCGGGCCGCGAACTGCAACCTTGCAGGTACCTCCCAGGTTCCGGGCCCAACGAAAGCCCCCAGACCCAAATTGAGAGGGGCTGCTTGGGGCCCCCCTGGGGGCCCTTCAGGCCAGCTAGGTCTTTGGGTCCTGGCTCCTTCGGTTTGGGAGCTGTTGCTGCAGTTGTGCATGTTGGCCGGAGAGTGCTTCTCGGGCCGCCAACTGCAACCTTGCAGGTACCTCCCAGGTTCCCGGCCCAACGAAAACCCCCAGACCCAAATGGAGAGGGGCTGCTTGGGGGCCCCCTGGGGGCCCTTCAGGCCAGCTAGGTCTTTGGGTCCTGGCTCCTTCGGTTTGGGAGCTGTTGCTGCAGTTGGGCATGTTGGCCGGAGAGTGCTTCTCCGGCCGCGAACTGCAACCTTGCAGGAATCTCCCAGGTTCCCGGCCCAACGAAAGCCCACAGACCCAAATGGAGAGGGGCTGCTTGGGGGACCCCTGGGGGCCCTTCAGGCCAGCTAGGTCTTTGGGTCCTGGCTCCTTCGCTTTGGGAGCTGTTGCTGCAGTTGGGCATGTTGGCCGGAGAGTGCTTCTCGGGCCGCGAACTGCAACCTTGCATGAATCTCCCAGGTTCCCCGCCCAACGAAAGCCCCCAGACCCAAATGGAGAGGGGCTGCTTGGGGACCCCCTGGGGGCACTTCAGGCCAGCTAGGTCTTTGGGTCCTGGCTCCTTCGGTTTGGGAGCTGTTGCTGCAGTTGGGCATGTTGGCCGGAGAGTGCTTCTCGGGCCGCGAACTGCAACCTTGCAGGATTCTCCCAGGTTCCGGGCCCAACGAAAGCCCCCAGACCCAAATTGAGAGGGGCTGCTTGGGGCCCCCCTGGGGGCCCTTCAGGCCAGCTAGGTCTTTGGGTCCTGGCTCCTTCGGTTTGGGAGCTGTTGCTGCAGTTGTGCATGTTGGCCGGAGAGTGCTTCTCGGGCCGCCAACTGCAACCTTGCAGGTACCTCCCAGGTTCCCGGCCCAACGAAAACCCCCAGACCCAAATGGAGAGGGGCTGCTTGGGGGCCCCCTGGGGGCCCTTCAGGCCAGCTAGGTCTTTGGGTCCTGGCTCCTTCGGTTTGGGAGCTGTTGCTGCAGTTGGGCATGTTGGCCGGAGAGTGCTTCTCCGGCCGCGAACTGCAACCTTGCAGGAATCTCCCAGGTTCCCGGCCCAACGAAAGCCCACAGACCCAAATGGAGAGGGGCTGCTTGGGGGACCCCTGGGGGCCCTTCAGGCCAGCTAGGTCTTTGGGTCCTGGCTCCTTCGCTTTGGGAGCTGTTGCTGCAGTTGGGC